>NC_056746.1:169959537-169989537 GCF_019279795.1 Protopterus annectens | reverse complement strand
GCTGTTTGCACATGTAATGTAATAACTTGTTAATATTTTGTGCATGGATTCCATAGGTTTTTATCAGTTTTCAGACCGTTAGGATACTTTCAGTCACTGGCATAACACATATTGCTTTGCATGATTTCTCTATTTTAAATATGTGTGGATTTACATTAATTTGCTATAGGCATTACTGCAGGGATGTTAATATAAGACTTCTCTACAGTATTTAGTATGTTTACCCTAACACTTTTAATTGTTCACTACTGCAGGCATTTTGATATATGACTCCTTTACAGTTTTAAGTGTGTTTACCCTAACTCTTTTAATTGCTCACTACTGCAGGCATTTTGATATATGACTCCTTTACAGTTTTAAGTGTGTTTACCCTAACTCTTTTAATTGGTTTACCACATCAACATGTACTTGTTAGTGACTAAATCATCATTGCATGGAGGATGGTCCGCCCTACATTGCAACCTTTATACATGATTTCCACTTTGTAACTTTCATATTCTGAAGAAGTTCCATCCACTAATAAAGGAACGAAAGCGCTAAATACCAGTTGGATTGTGTGATGGTTTCTTTCTTAGTTTGAAGTATTTTTTTATTTTAATAACTTTCTTCATTTTTTCGGTTTAGTTATGTATGTGTATATATATATATATATATATATATATATATATATATATATATGTGTGTGTGTGTGTGTATATATATATATAGATATATAGATATGGGTGCAGTATGTTAGATCACACATTTGTTCTGTTAATAATTTAGTAATATGCATTACTACTTTGAAAAGCGCTTTTATCAAAAAAGCTGGCATTTTGGATGACAGTGGGATTTGAGTTTTGCCCTTTTCACTGCTGTTGTGCGATCTTGGAGTTGGTATATACACATATATATATATATATATATATATATATATATATATATATATATATATATATATATATATGTTGTAGGAGGGTGAGTGAGGAGTACCCCTCCCCACACACTGGGGTGCAGGAGGGCTTGCCCTCAACATAAAACATTTTTGTTTTGTTGTTTTTCATCTTGTAGTAGATTTAGTAACTGTTGATGTAGTGTGTCAGCAGTGCAATGAACTAGAACCATGGGAAACTGAATTTAATCAAATCCCCCTTTGGTCAACATCGGTTTAGTTTACAAAATTTAGTCGACTGCACAGAGGTCTGACAGGTGTGTGAGATCGCACAATTCTTGGGGTAGGGAAATAAGCTCTTTCCTCGAGATTGTTTGATCTTGGAGTTTATATATCTAATTATCAGTGCCCCCCACATGGATGGTTCAGGGGAGGCTTGTCTCCCTGCAAAAAATATGTGTAAATTATTCATTAAAACTTTGTTTTGCATGCACTGAGATTTTTGGTCATCATATGTGTAGTAGAGTGCCAGTGTTTGCAAAGTCTTGCTTTGGTAATCAGTCTTGTAAACATCAATATTTGGATCGTTCGTTCTTTTTCAGCAAACTCACATGTTTATATATGTGTGCATATGTATGTATTTATATATATATATATATATATATATAGAGAGAGAGAGAGAGAGAGATATGGAAACCTTATTCAGCAGACAACAACAGAACCAACTATACAATAAATAAAAAAATAAAAGCTGTACTGTGTACTTCAGAAAACAGACACTTCTTTCTTAAAACAATAAGCTCTTTTGTCATTATATTTGCAATTAATTTTCATGACATCACTATTATTAGAGATGAAGCTACAGGGGTTTACACCAGACTATATAGGAAAGAGTGCTATGTTAATAATTTATTACACAGAGATAGTGCACATCCCCCACATGTTTTTAAAAATGTGGTCCGTAACCAAGTTTATAGGGCCTCACGTCTGAATGTTAGAGATATTGATTTTACTTCTCACTTGGGAACAGTTGTGAGAAATTTACATGAGAGGGGATATGAGAATGATATGGTTCTAATGTTAGGGATATTTCACAAAAGAGGAATATGTTTGCTCAGCCATACTATTCAGCTAAAAGAAGGAATCTAGAAAGTTTTAAGTGTTCCAAGGAAACTGATATTAAATTGAGGGTCCCTATGTGCTATGCAGCAGATGTTCGAGACTATATGGCTATAGTCAACAAACACTGGAGTATCCTTACTACTGACTTATTGCCATATTTAGACAGTACACCAAGATTTATGTTCAGAAATAGCAAGTCATTGAGAAGGAGGTTATGTTATACAAAATCTGCAGCTACTAATAGAGAACGAATTGGTACATGGCCATGTGGTAGATGCAAGTACTGTCAATACTTAGATACTAGTGGAAAGTTTTTTCATCCTGACCAAATGAAAGAATACACCTTTAATGTATCTGCCACTTGTAATAGTGAGCACATAGTATATTGCATACTGTATTGTGTGCAAAAATTTTTATATAGGCAAAACTGATAGATTGTTCTAAGAACGAATCAGAGAGCATATTTATAATATTTCTAAACAGAATAAAACTAATGCTTTAGCTAAGCATGTGCTTAATACTAATTCCACACATAGTTTTAAGTTTATAGCTAATGGGAGAATAGTGGAGGATGTAAGGTTAGGAGATATACGTTTAAGAACTGAGGAATTGGAGGCAAAAAGGATTGTTAGGATGAGGGGAGATGCAGGCTGTGGGCTTAATGAATGTGTTCCCCTTAGACCAAAACTCAAGTCCAGATTTGTAAAGCGTTGAATCTCTATATAAATTGTTTTTTACATATTTGTTATATATTTTCAGCTGTTTTTATGCTGTGTTTTCTATTGTATGTATTTCTTTAATTGGGATATTAGTTTTTAGTTTCAATAAGTCTTGGTCATGTGATTTTATTAGCGTATTTAAAGGGTGTGTTTTCACTGTGCTGTTTTTACACCTGAAGAAGCAATAAGTGAAAGTGCTTGTGTTTGTGCACAGTAAAGTTCTTGTTTTTATTCCAGCCTTGGATGTGTCCGTGTTTTACACATATATATATATATATATATATATATATATAGAGAGAGAGAGAGAGAGAGATATAGATAGATATGGAAACCTTATTCAGCAGACAACAACAGAACCAACTATACAATAAATAAAATATAAAAGCTGTACCGTGTACTTCAGAAAACAGACACTTCTTTCTTAAAACAATCAGCTCTTTTGTCATTATATTTGCAAATACTTCCTCAGACAAACTTTGACATGTACTTAACAAGTTTAAGTACATTATCAATTAAAACCAATTAACAAACAATCATAGTGTTAATTATAAGGCACCATCACTTTATCTCAGCCTTCTCCCTCTCACAACTGGTTTGTTAGTA
The DNA here is from genome assembly GCF_019279795.1 of Protopterus annectens. Classification (NCBI taxonomy): domain Eukaryota; kingdom Metazoa; phylum Chordata; order Ceratodontiformes; family Protopteridae; genus Protopterus; species Protopterus annectens. The sequence continues at coordinate 169,986,222 of NC_056746.1, read as the reverse complement.
ATCAACTCATTTAAGCCTGGGAAACATCTGATGCTAATTTTAGCCATTGCAGATCTTCACCCCTTTCCTTAACCTCTCTTTTTCTAATATAGAAAAAAAAACAAATATTTTCTGTAATTTGTACACCTAACAGAATTTCTAAACAATGTATTCTTATTTATTCTTTTAAAAGAATAATAGTAATAATCCTCACTATCTTGCAATATTCTTCCAGTCTTCCTTAACTACATTTAATGCAGGGCTGCCATCAGAACTGGCTGTATTGTTTCCATAAGTTTGTCCTGTAGTAGTGTACAGAAATATGGGCTCTTTAGCATACATTTATAAACCTTGCACCCTCCACAACTATATGTCCCTTTACTTTTTTATAGTAAACACTGGATTAATGCAATTATCTTTGCCCTTTTACAATAAACTCTATATTTTTCCTTTTTCCATTATAAACATATGGATGGACACCAACACTTTCAGACAAGAATGTGTGACTGTGTAATGTTTTCCTGTTATTTACTGTTTTACTAGTATTTACTAAATGCTACATCCATACTAAGGACAGAATTTAGAAACAGGCCCAGACCCAAGCAGCAAGGCTGCAGAAATTCATTATAATTTTTTAAAATTCCAATCATTTTAGGGAAAACTGGATAATTTACCCCAACAGAACTGTTGTATTGCTAGAGAAATCATTTGATTACTTGGCAAGTCATTTCATCAATCAACTTATGAGCCCTATTAGTTTCTAGTCTGGTGACTTCCATAAATTCATCCTCTTCATCTAACATTTTCAACATATTGGTGTTGACCTGATCAAGCACAGTCATAGCATCAATTTGTTCCACTAGTGATTCAAAGCTGGGAGTGCAGTCAAGCCATTGGTAGGACTGATGCAAGAGGATGGGATGAAGTGGATGACAATCAGGTCTCTTATTCTGGAGGTGGATTTGGGGAATCCCACTGAATGTCTGACCTCCCTTGGAGGCCAGGAGCCTCACTGATCATCCACTTAGATTACATGGAAGCAATGACAACCCTGATGTCTCTGCACTAGCCTTTCTCTAAAGTAGGGACTTTGACTAGTAGTCATAGGAGTGATGACTGCCTGCTGCATGCATGGAACTCCCTCTGAGGAATCTTGTCCTCCATGAGATCAAAAATGAGTACTTCTAAGGTTAGTTTCTCAATACCAAAAGTCTCACTAATAAATTGCACAATCTTGACTTTCTCCTGCATTTGAAATGCATCCATGTTTGTGCAATTACTGAGATCTGGTTTAAATGTAAAAAGTGTACTCCTTCCATACCTCATATTTGTGCCTAACTTGCCTTCAGTCCTGCTGGCAACTGTGGTAGCATCTCCATATTTGTCAAGGACTACATCACTTCCAGGCAGATTCCTGTAGGCACAAACTGAACTCATAGAACTCCAGATCAAACTAAACAGTACAAACTATCAACTTATAGCCTGTTACAGGACACCCTCCATGTTCCATGATGATCATCATAGGATTATAGGAGGTTACTAGGCTATTGGCCCTGAGGCCCTTATAGGCCTAGCCAAGAGTTTAGCCCATGTTTAGACAAATCAGCATCCAATGCCCCTGTCCAGAAGGGACATGGGAGAAATCCCAGGGGTATATTTTCTGTTTCCCATCCAGTTATCCAGGTTGCACTTAAAAAGGGGTAAAGAGGTACTCTGCTTGATGTGGAGAGGGAGTCTATTCCACAGATGAGGGAGTCTCTGGGACACAAAACTGTCCTGCCAACAAGTCTTGCTGATGTCACAGACCAGGTTGAGGCCGCGCATGTGGGTTACTCGAGTGGAGCTTGACTTGCGGATATGCAGCAGTCCCATGAAGGTGGGGTCCATGATCCCTTGTATGCCAGACAGAGGTTACCTCTGAGGAGTCTGTATGAAAACTGAGTAGAGGGATAGGGCTTTTAGCCTATCTGTGTATGGTAGATGTTTGAGGCCCTGGATTGTCTTGGTGAGGAACCTCTTTGGTCTCTCCAGCTGCTGCGTGTGCTTTGACAGGTACATGCCGAAAGATGTGTTGTATTTAATAATGGGCCTTATAAGGGAAGAATACAGGGATGTTAGGACCTCCTTGTCCCTGGATGAGATACCCTTACTTATGAGGTGGGCCATGTAGAAGGTTTTCTGTACCATGGAAGCAACATGGTGGTCAAACGTCATGCTGCTAATACCTTGGGTGCCCAAATCCCTCACGAGTGATTAAGTACTTAGGACATTGTTATTAATGTGATAATTTGTGGGGACGTCACTCTCCCCAAAGGGGATGATGATGCATCTTTTTGTATTCAGCTTGAGGCCATGTTTCTGGCACCAGTCATTTGTCCGAGTGAGACTCTCTTGAAGGATGTCCACATCACTAGGGGAACTGATGACAGAACCCAGCTTGCAGTCATCTGCAAACGTGGTCAGCCATAGCCCACTGGTTTTGGCCTGCACCTCAGAAAAGTATATCCCAAATAACAGAGGCCCCCAAAACCGAACCCTGGGGTACATCGCTTGTTACGGGTCTACTGCTTGAGGTGGCTTCCCCTATTTTGACTACCTGGGTTCTATCGGTGAGCCAGTTTACTACCCATCTGGTAACATATGGATTGATGCCTAGTTGAGAGAGTTTATCTATTATGCTTGAGTGGGGAATAGTATCAAAGGCTTTGGCCAGGTTAAGGTAGGCGGTGTGCACCATCTTCCCCTTGTCCATGGCTTTGGTGACTGTTTCAAAGAAGTTGACCAGATTTAGCAGACATGATCTCTCCTTGACGAAGCCAAACTATGTGGGATCAAGTGTTTGGAGGTTGCCAATGTCCCTGTTAATGAAGTCCATGATAATCCATTCCATGGCCTTGCAGATCAGGCTAGTTAGGCTGATGGGTCTATAATTTCCTGAATCGGTGGATGCCCCACCTTTGTGTAAATCAATGACAGTGGCTGTCCTCCACTCAGCTGGGATGAAGCCAGTACTCAGGCTTTGGTTGAATAGGGTGCCTAATGGTGCTGCACGTTCCTGGCTGAGTTCACATAGGATGCAGCCTGGGATGTTATCGGGTCCCATGGAGGCTGTATCATGTAAGATTCCTAAATGTAACCAATGAATTCCTTATTAACAAGAATCCCATTGTATTGGGTGACTTTAACTACCCCCTCAATAAACTGGAGCATCTACACCTCCAGTGTAGGCTATGACCAGAAGTTCTTAGTCTAAAAATAAAAACTCCCTGAAATAGATAGTTACCAAACCCAGTAGAGGACATAATATTCTAGAACTGGTCTTTATGAGTGTTATCACTTCATGCGCTATTCCCTTGATATCTCCTTACTAGGTTAAGTCAGATCCTAAATGTGTAACATTCAAAATCTAAAGCCCTTGCAGCAAATATCTCTGAATTCAAGGACTTCAAATGTACAAACTTTGTTCAATTCAATAATGAGATTTTAAGATTCACTTGTAGCAGCATCAGCTCGATTTCTGACACAACTTAATTCTTGAAGGAGTTCTACACCCATTCAGATAAATCCATAGAGTTGGAGGTCCTAATAATAGCAAAATATAATGGGAAATTCAAAAACAAATCACCCCAATAGTCCACCAACATAAATAAACTTTACAACAACATGAAAAAAATAAATTGTACAGCAAATCCAAAACCTCTGTTATCAAGGATAGCATCAATATTATTACTAAAACAAACTAGGTCTGGTAAAGCAACTTGTGAACTTAGGTAAGCATCTGAAGCTAAGAACAATTATAAATCCATCTTTAGCTATGTTATGAGGGTCTATATTACAAAACCGAAGATGCAGAATCTCGACTACCCTATCACCGACACATATATGTCGAGAGTTTACTTGAGCGAACGGCCACATCATCAATTTCTTTCCAAGGTAAAGAAATCGGTAGGCCAACTACGCATGACACAATATAACAAACACTATGAAGTGGGGGGCTTCACCACCCACACCCCCCAATGTGGGGGGCTGTGCCCCCCACACACCACAACTAACTATACTAACTCCGAGATCACTCTACAGTGGGGAAAAGGGCAGATTTAAAACAATGGGCAACCGGTTTCTTTCCCTTGGAAAGAAATCGATGATGTGGCCATTCGCTCAAGTGCACTTTCGACACATATGTGTCGATGATAGGGTAGTCAAGATCTGTACCTTCAACTACGTAATATAGGCCCGTGTTATGAAACTGAAGAACAACAACAAACATTGTTCTGAACTTCCTCAAAATGGCAGCTCTCATTCAAATCCAATATACATTTCCACTGTACTACTAAAAATAATTAAGAAACTTTTATGTAAAGTTCACAAATTCCCAAATCACTTACTTCTCCTATTTTCACACTGTAACATATATTGAAGGTGTTGTCTAAGACCAAAAAATACTTCTTTATTGGGGTCTGGCAATATAATAAAGATGTTTAAAAAGCAGTACTAAGGATGCTGTCACAGGGCCACTCCTTAAACGGTTTAATCTAAACCTAACTACAGATTGTGCACCTGAAGTTTGGCACATTACAGTGGTGAAGCTCCTCCATGAGGGTGACCCTCCCAATGACCCCCAAAACTGTAGACCCATCAGTCTGACAAGCATCATATGTGAGGCCATAGAACATACTATAGCAAAACTCTCATTAGCAGTTTGGTTTTGTCAAGGGAAGCTGCTGCCTAATGAATCTGGTCATCTTGTTTGAGAGGGTCACACAGGTTGTTGACAGTGAATGTGCTATTCCCGTGGGGGTCTATATTAGATCACCGAATGCTTAGGTTAGCGAACGGTGATTAGTCGACCCCATGTAAGCGAAAGCTTACAAAACCGAACTGTCAGAACAGTGATTGCTGTTCCAACAAAAAAAAAAAAAAAGAAATGAAAATAACACACTTTACATATTATGTGGGGGGCTTCGCCCCCACACCCCCCTACTTAAATATACCAACTCCAAGATGGCACTATAGTGCCAAAAATGGCAAACCACCAAAGCAGCCAAGCGAATTCTTTCCTAGGGAAAGAATTCGCTTACATATGTCGCTTCGATATTTTGCCGTTTCGGCATTTACAGCTCGACCAAGTTGCATTCGCTAACCTGCATCTTTGGTCAGCTGATAGGAACCCTCCTGTGGCACACCTTGACCTGACCAAAGCATATGATACATTACCCACATGCAGATATTATAAGCAAGCTAAATGCTTTAAAAATAGATTTCTATGTGGTAAGATGGATAGCAAAGTGGTAAAAAGAGAGTACACACACAATGCAAGTGGCAGATGCATCATCAGAATATATGTAGGTAACTAGTGGTGTCCCCTAGGGCTCAGTATTTTCTTTTCCAATATCCAGACTAGGAAGGACATCTGGCTAACTAAGGTTTGCAGAGGACTGCAAACTAGAAGTCATTGTCAAGTCCCCCTTTGATCCTCAAACCCTCCAGCATGAACCCACACTTGTAAATATTGACACCCAAACCCTCCAACATGAACCCACACTTGTAAATATTGACACCCAAACCCTCCAGCAAGACGTCACACTCATAAATACCTGGCATACTGAAAATGTGCTGCAATTAAAAGCATAAAAGTGCAATACTGTCATATTTACAGACAACCTCGTCTCTCACCATGCAATACTGACAACTGTCCACTACTAAATAAAAATGTTGTTAGGGATTTTGGAACTTGGATTGACAATTTGCCATCTTTCAATCATCGTGTGACAACATTAGTCATAAAATACTTCAACTTGGTGCAGCTAATTGCCAATGGAATATAATGTAGATCTAAAGAGTTCATTGTTCCCTTATATTCAAAACTGATTAGGCCAATTATTGAGGATAATACCTCCTTCAAGATGTACCTCACTAGACATATCTAACAACTAGAAAGTCCCCAGAGGTTCCTAATACATACATACATACGTACATACAAATATTTCAAGCACAGGCATTAATGCCCTTCTAGCTTGCCAATATACCAAAACACTCGTTCCCATAGTGTGTTCTTAAAAATATCTAAAGTAGTACTTGCATTAATGTAATCAGGTATTTTTTTCCATGCATCGGCTACTCTGTCAAAGAACCAATTAGTACACTTCTCATTCCTATAGAATCTTCTACATAGGTTGTCTGATGATTCTCTAGTACTTTTTGATAACCCCAACCATTCCCACAGGTAGCTGTCTCTAAATGCCCTATATACCTAAATAAGATCTCTTCGATATCTGTAAGAAACACTGTACAAGTTCAGACATTTTAGTCTTTCACAATAACTTAAATTTTCACATCCATGGATACCCTTGGTATATTTCCGCTGTAGTCTTTCCAGTTTACTCATGCTTGTTTTCTTATAAGGTTTCCATATTGTTATTCCATACTCAAGTTTGGGTCTAGTATAACTAATAAACAATGACTTCATTATTTTTGATTTCCTAGACTTTATAAATCTTTTTATACAACCTATTGTTCTATAACTATCATTAACCAATTGGTTGACATGATCAGAAAAATTCATAGCTGAATCTACCCATATACCCAGGTCCTTAAATGAGTCTACAGTTTCAATCACTGTGTGCTGTATTAAATATTCACCTTTCAATTTATGTCTTCCAAATCTAATATGTTTAGTTTTTCATTTATTTATCAGCATATTATTCTGCTGTGCCCAAATGGTCAATCTAGACAAGTTATTTTGCAGACATTCCTTATCTGTAACACATGTAATTAGTTTACTCAATTTCAGGATGTCTGCATATAGACTGTAGAACACCTCAAATGCAAAAGTTAGGTCTGAAAGATACAATCTAAACAAGTAAGGGCCTAGGACAGAGCCCTGTGGGACACCTTGACTGTAACCAAGGGTTTCACCTGTCCAGTTGCTGTATGATACTTGCATGTCCTATGTGTAAGCCATGCAGCTATCCATCTTATCAAGAGTACATCAATACATAGTTGTACTAATTTATTGATCAGTGTTTTGTGTATGACCCTGTCAAATGTTGAAGTTAAAATATAATATAAATTACACCACAGCACAATTTTTCATTCATAGCTGTTATTATATTGTTATAGAACATCATGTTGCAGGTGGTAATAGATCTGTTTTTAACATATGTATGCTGATATATAGTTTCAAGTCCCAATCTATCCAGTTCTGACAATAACTTATCCAATATTACCTTCTCCATTATTTTTCCACAACATGAACGTAGATTTAAGGGTCTATATAACTCTGGGTTTGTCATACTCCCCTTTCCCTTGAAGACAGGTTTAATAAGCGCATGTCTCCTGTTTTGCATAAGATTTTGTAAATATATCTATAATCTGTTGTGCCTGAGAATAAATTTTAGAATCTGCATACAGTTTATCAATACTCCTTCCACATCTTATGTATCTATAAAAAGGTTTCCTATTATGCTCAATATCTTTATATAAATTTTCTTCAAATTTTTCTTGATTTGTCTCACACTATGTTTAATCTGTCCAGCTTGTTTATTTCAATTTTCAAAGTTGTAGTTCAACCTCTCTTACATTTCTTATATTTTTTTTTTGTCTCTCACCTTAATCAGATATCTTGTTCCTATGGAAATATATCCCTCTGATGTATCAGTAGATCCTGATGTTAAACATTTTTTGATTTTCTTGCACTCAAATTCTCTTTCAAAACCTTCCACATTCCATTTGCAGTTTTTCCGCTGAACACCTCATTCCAGTTAGTTTTACACAGTGACTGTTTTGCTTCCATATAATCTGTAATTAACCTTCTGTGCATTGGCTTAGATTTCAGTTTGGCAGAATTATTTAGCAACAAATTAACCTTTAAAAACCCATGATCACTGCACATCAGTGGCGGTAAAACTTGACTTAAAGTTACAGTAATTTCTTTGGGAACACAAACAATCTCTAGTATGTTCCGTCCCCTGGTAGGTTTTTTACAATCTGAAGCAATTGTTCCTGAATATACGCTGTGAATAATTTCCTTACTAACATTGTTGAATCAGTATTATTCCAGTCTGTTTCAGGTAAATTTAAGTCACCAGCTAATATTATTCTTCCCGCCTGTGTTTCATATAAGAAATGTATGAATTCCTCTAGGTCATCTGCACTTGACTTTGGCAATCTATACACTCCAACAACTGATATATGCTCCAGGGTTGTCTTTATTGTCACAGTTACATAGTGTATAGTATTGGTATTATCATTGAACATGTAATAATCACAGGTCTCATAGCTATCTTTAATCCCTCTCATAACACCTCCACCTGATTTTTTGTTAGAATGTCTGTTACACTAAAAACATTTATACCCTGACAGAACTGGTTTCCAGTCATCGATGTTCTTCGTGTTTCACTGTTGCAGTCATTACATTTGGGTTATCTGCTTGCAGGTAGCCCTCAGTCGGCCTGAATATCAAACTCTTGGGTCCTGCGTCGGTTGCTGCTCTCATCTTCCGTGATGTCAGGTAGTCAGGGGTATAAAGCATGCAGCCGACGCCATTACATCAGTCTTTCTTGTTGTGCAGTGCCCGAAGCAGAAGCAGTTCGCAAGTGCTGGTCGGTCGACTCCTGAAATTTTCATTTTCGAGTTCCAGATCCGAAGTCTTCAACAAAGCTAAGTACCCCTTTGAGGATCCTTTTTCTTGCTCTAAACCGATGTCAGTAAAAGTTAACAATTGTATTACTTGTGGAAAGCAAATACCTCATAAAGATTTTCATTCGTGCTGCATTCCTTGCTTAGGCCCAGACCACAACGTCCCTCGCTGTCGGTTTTGTGCCTTATTCAATCCTTAAACTATTCTTCGTCGGTTCAGTTTCGCATCTAACTATTTTGGTATTCGGTTCAATTATCCAGAAATGGCTTTGGTAAGCCACCCGACTACTGACATTCTGAAAAAATGCAAAGATACAGAGACAAACCACATAGGTCCAAAGCTGCCGACGATGCTTCCATTAAGCTAGTCGCCAGTTCACTGGTACTCAATGAGGCACTTTCACAGACCCTGATACCCGCTACTTCAGATTCACAGGCCTCTACTGAGACCCATTCGGAGTCCAGTATGCCATGAGATGTTTCTTCGACTATGGAACCTGCAGATGTCTCTACCTTGGATGCGTCTGGAACCACTGTGCAGGCACTGGCTTCTGAGGGTGTATTCAGGCCTACTGACTTGCATATTAAACCGACACCATCTTCTTCTTCTTCAAGGCCTAAAACTGGATCCACGCCTAGAAAACCGACGCCCAGACTGCATGGTCAGGCCTCTATGCCTAAAAAACAAATAAGAATGGCTGAAGACCTTATTACTCTAATCAGGGGAAGCCACTCTTCTCCCTCTAAGAGACCTAGAACTGATTTTCCTTCTGATTCTTCTGATCAGGATTCTGAAATTTCTGTTTCTTCTGATGACCAGGATTTACCCTCATCTACCTATGAGGATTCTGATGCAGAGGGCTCCATTCCCTCTGCTTCCCCTCCAGAAGATTTCTCTTTTGGTGAAATTTTGCATACTCTTAGGGAGCATTTCTGCTGGGAAAGCCAGGATTACTCTGACTCCAAAAAGAGGCTTAGGGAATTCTTACTCCTACCTCAGCACAGGCCTTTAGCTATCCCTCCTGTACTGGACATTGTAGAGGATGCCTTCTTGGAATCTAGCATGGCCCCAGACACTTTATCTCCAGCTCCCAGGAAACCTGACAGGTATTACAGAGTCCCTGCTTCTCACAAGTTCCTCTTTAAGAATCCTACTGCAGATCCAGAGACAATTTCACAGGGACCCAAAGGCATTAAGGCTACTGCTCCCAAAAACCCTACCCCCTCTGATAGAGATTCCAGGGCCCTGGACAGATGGGGTAAGAAGGTATACATTTCTGCAACTTTGGCCATTAGGGCCTTAAACTGCCAGTTTCATATGTTAAAGTATCAGCAGTATATTATTGGATTACTTAAACAGAAAATTATGTTGTTTCCTGACTGTGCTGAAAATAAAGAATTACAGGATTTAATGCATTCTGCTGAACAAGTCGGTAAACATACTTTGCAATGTGGTTTTGATTCATTAGAAGCATCTTGCAGGGCTGCTGTCACTGGGTCTGTACATAGAAGGCATGCTTGGCTTAAGGAACAAAATTTGCCAGATCATGTTAAAGCTAAATTACTAGATGCTCCCTTAAACCAAAACCACCTGTTTGGCAACAAAGCAGAAGAAGTACTTAAAAAGATGGAGGAAAAAGCTAAATCTATGCATACGGTTAAAGATTTCCTGCAAGTACAGCCTCCCAGATTTAGTAGGCACTGGCCTTCTAAGAACTGGTCCTTTTCTGTATCTTCCAGGCCTTCTCAGTCCAAATCCAGGACCAGCAGACCACCCAGGCTTCAGTCTCAAGGTACTCACAGGCCTAAGCAGTGGGGAACTCCCACTTCCAAAGCTAGTTCTTAAACCTTCCAAGCCCTGCTCAACTGACTGTTCCTTTAGGGGGAAAGATTGCCCTGCATGCAAAAAACTGGGAACTCATTACCCAAGACAAATGGGTTTAAATACAGTTTCCCAAGGATACAGATTCCACTTCCACTCCTTACCAACCCTAAATGGTTGGCCGGACCTACCCCCAAATCAGAGGGCAGAGGCTCAAAAGCAGGTTCTCTCTCTTCTAAATATCAGGGCTATTCAACCTGTCCCAGAAGAGGAATGGGGGCAAGGTTTTTACTCAAGACTTTTTCTGGTACCCAGAAAAGACAATTCCCGGCATCCTATCCTGGATCTGTCTATCCTGAACACTTTTTTAGTAATCCCAAAATTCAGAATGCTAACTCTTCATCAGCTGCTTCCCATGCTAGGCAAAAATGCCTGGTTGGCAACACTGGATTTAAGGAAGCTTACTTGCACATCCCAATAAGGGAATCTTGCAGAAAATACCTACGCTTCAGAACAGGCTACATGCACTATCAGTTTTCTGCACTGCCCTTTGGCTTATCTACTGCGCCCATGGTATTCATAAAGTGCCTAGCTCCAGTCATTGCATTCTGCAGGCAAAGAAGTATTCAAATATACCCATACCTGGACGATTGTCTAATTCAGGCAGAAAGCCAGGACATACTATTAAATCATCTGGCATTTGTAAAGAGACTACTAACTTCACTGGGGTACACCATAAATGAAAAGAAATCACAACTAGTACCCTGCCAACAAATTGTATTCCTGGGAGCAAGCTTGAATACAACTGCCCAGATGGCCTACCTCACACCAGAGAAACAAGTTTATTTGACAGCCTACTTCAAACTACTGGCCACAAAGACCCAGCTTTCTGCAAGGAAAATACTGCAAGCCCTGGGGTTCATGGCCTCTTGCATTCTACTAATTCCATATGCAAGACTGCATATGAGGAAACTACAATGGTATCTAAAAAGCCTATCATGTCAACATTCTCAGGACCTAGAATCAATGATTACTATCATTCTTTGTATAAGAACTGAGTTCCTTTGGTGGACAGAGGCCTGCCACCACAACAAGGGACTGTCATTCACTCTACCCCCTGCCGCCAAAACCCTAACAACAGATGCATCAGACTATGCATGGGGGGCTCACTTGGCAGGGCAGTGCATCCAGGGCCAATGGAACCAGAGTCAAATGCACCTGCATATCAATCAAAAAGAAATGTTAGCTGTACAAAATGCTCTGACAGCCTTCAAGGACCACATTCTTCCAGGACAATTATTGGTAAGGACGGACAACACCACTGTCATGTGGTACTTAAACAAGTGGGGGGAACCCACTCATCCCCTCTCTGCAGACTAGCCATGGCTCTGTGGAACACAGCCTTGAGCTACCAAGTGCACCTACAAGCTCAATTCCTGCCAGGCAAGCTGAATACACTGGCAGATGACCTAAGCAGAAATCTCATGGACCCACACGAGTGGAAACTGGAACCAAAGATATTCAACATTTTGAGAAACAAATGGGGGTGCCCAGATATATACCTGTTTGCCTCCCCTCAGAACTACCAATTGGACAAATTCTGCACAAGGACTCCCCACAGACAAGCTTGGAAAGTGGATGCCCTGTCCTTCACCTGGAAAAGCCTATCAGTTTATGCCTTTCCTCCTCTGCCTTTCCTCTCCAAAGTTCTACTAAAGATCAAACAGGACAAACCAAGGACAATACTCATTGCACCAGACTGGCCACGCCAACACTGGTACCCACTCTTGCACAGGGTGTCACTGCTGAAACCATGGCACCTGCCTCAGACCCCTTCACTGCTGTCCCAGCAGGAGGGCCAGATTATGCACCCCTAGATTCAAACCCTGAACCTTGCAGCCTGGCTAATTACCTGAGCTCTCCATTACCATCCCTCAGTAAGCAAGTGATGGATGTCATTCTGGAGGCAAGGAGACCTATTACTAGAAAATCCTATGCTGAAAAGTGGAAAAAAATCTGTTCCTGAAGCCAAACTCAGGGGATGGGCACAACAGTGCCCAATTTACTGTATATTCTTCAATACTTAACTGAGATGCTTCACAAGGGTCTTTCCTTCTCTTCCATTAAAATCCATGCCTCAGCCATTTCAGCACATTATTCTACGGAGCCACCCCTCTTCTCTCATCCACTGCTGAAGCAATGCCTCAGAGGGGCCAAAAACTTAAGACCACCCAGGAGAGCCCCTACTCCAGCCTGGGACCTTAACTTTGTATTGGAAAAGCTCACTATATCTCCCTTTGAGCCAGCTGCAACTGCAGAGTTGAAATTCCTTTCTTGGAAAACAGCCTTCCTCCTAGCCATCACTTCAGCTAGAAGGGTATCTGAATTACAGGCCCTCATGGAAGTAGAGCCTTTCATCATCTTTCATGCAGATAGGGTGTCCCTCAGGACCAACCCTTCCTTTATGCCCAAGGTGGTATCCAGTGTGGCCCTTAATCAGTCCATTCATTTGCCAATCTTCTTTTCTAATCCACAGAACAAAGGGAAATGAATACTGCACTCCTTGGACGTACACAGACAACTTAGATTTTACTTGGGCAGGACTAAGCCTCTCAGGAAATCCGAACAGCTGCTGGTTGCATTTGCTGCAGGGGCAGAGGAGAAGGCCATTTCAAAGCAAACCATTTCTAAGTGGATAGGCCATTGCATTAATTTCTACTATAAGCACCATGGAAAACCTACCCCACAGGGGATAAGACCCCATTCCACCAGGGCTGCATCTACTTCTACAGCCTTTCTCAGAGGTGTCTCTACCAGGGATATCTTAGAAGCTGCTACCTGGAGTTCTGTACATACTTTCACCAAGCATTACCACTTGCCAATTTTTTCTAAATCCAGAGCTGGTTTTGCCACTGCAGTCTTGCAGGACCTAATAGCTGGTCCTAATGCTCTCTAATTGCCTCCTCCCTTCCATAGCTTTGGGAATCTTCCCAAATTTAATGACTGCAACAGTGAAACACAAAGAACATAGTACAGTTGTGTAGACTTACTATAAATGTAGATGTTCGAGTGTATTCACTGTTGCAGTCCTGGTTACCCTCCTTCCAACCCCCTGACTTCTATTGACTTTATCTCTTTTCTTGTTTACTATACTTAAAGCTTTCTGATGTATTTGCTTCTTGTTGGAGGTGTAACCTTGTATATAATTGCTTCCCATTATGGGAGCACCTGAATGCAAAACGGAGGCATGTCAGCTCATAGAAATGCATGTATTAGAAGGTTAGACATGCTAAAGGCCAAATATATGGCAATAGGCATGAAAAGTAATGTAAACATAATAAAAATAAACTTTTTTTTTGTCCGTTTTCAGATGTTTAAGCATAGGGCAGTGGCGTGCAAACGGGATCGTCATGAAAATAAAAAAATAAATAAATAAACCTGAAATTAGCTTTCTGGTCAAAATCACAATATTGCCATCATAGTCAATGGCAGGCAGAAGACAACATGGCCAGTAAATAGTGATTGCTAAGAGGGAAGGCTCAGTGTCAGACACTACCCATTAGCAGGCAATCCTATGCAAATGAGGGTAATGATACTGAATCACAGATATCCCCTCAATGCTAGGCAGTACCCAACCGTGTAGGAAAATGTAATCCATAGTGTAAGCCTCAGAGTCAGCTGACATCATAGGGGTGTGTGTCAGACATGCTGTAAGCTTATTGGAGCTCTGTGGCCCGGGTTTGCCCTCAGGTTAGCACAGCTAAGGAAGGGGGTGTGTCAAAGCTGCCAAGCACTCCTTCCTCTGCCTAAACAACTGTGTGTGGTGCACACCGGGTCTTAAAAAACAGAAAAAAAGGTTAAACCAGGAAATATAAGCTCTGGTAACATCTGAGCACTCTGTTTGCATGGCGTGCCTCAGGGCTGAAACAGGAAGGCAATAAGAAGGGAAAGAGCAGTAGGAAGGTAATCAAGGTGAACTAGCATAGCTGGCAGGTGAAATGTATCAGAACCAGCCAATTACACAGGTAGCAGCCCAGCCCAGCACACCACTATAAACTATGCAAATACCCTTCCCTCTTGTTTTTCCCCAAAATTCTGCATCATCGGTGTATACGAATGGGGAAATTTTACAAAATGAAAGCAAGAGAAAAAATGTTAGGGGCTGCTTTTGCTATCATAAACCAGCATGTGCAAGAGGCTGAGGGTGGTGAGGATGTGAATGCTGACAACCAACCCACAGTGAGGAGGAGGAGAAGAGTGCACAGACCCAGGGAAACCTACCAGGGGCTACATGAGTTGGATATAGTGAAGCGCTATAGAGTGGACAGGGACCTCCTACAGCATATCGTTGAGCTGTGCTGGCCACACCTCAGACACAGAACCAACAGAGGGGAACCCATCCCAGTGGAAACCAAGGTATGTGTAGGCTTAAGAATACTAGCCACAGGTACCTTCCAAAGGCCAACTGGGGATATCATGGGGATCTCACAGGCATCAGCATCCAGGGTATGCCACCAGTTCCTGGATGCCATGTCAGCACATGCTGGTGAGTACATATATTTCCTCGACACCCATGAGGCGTTGGCCAGCAATATGTGTCTCTTCCATGAAATAGCAGAATACCCTGAAGTAGTTGGTGCTATAGACTGCACACACATACACATAAAAGCACCACCCCATGAGCAGGGCAGGGTCTACATAAACCGCAGGGGCTTCCCCTCCATCAACAGCCCTGCCTCAAGATAACCTCAATGAGTCTGAATACCTGTGAGGTATGGCCACAGCATGATATGGCCATCCTGTCATGGTGATAATTGTGCAGGCATGGGACCCACAGCCACAACACCACCAAGGTGCTGGACCATATACACAGACCCATCAGCAACTATTTGCAGTTTCCACATCAGAATGACATGAGTGTGCAAGAATATGTAGGTTGCACACCACAATACTGGACAAAGCTGCATTCAACTTGTAATCCCCAGGAACCGACTGCCAGCAAAGATGTATACTTATCAGTAGTTGATGAGATAAAACAGAGCGTAAAACACCACATATCAGTGAGTATCGCTGCCAACACCAAAACCATGTAGCAGAAGCACCACAGACACAATTAGCAATAATCTCACTACCCTTTGCCCAATATCGACCCACATTGTCAACCAATCAACAGATATCCTGCAGAAGCAGGTTACTAGCTGTAGGTGTAGAGCACAAATACCTGCACTGGAGTACAACCTACCTGGAATGGCATCACGCATGCAGTACAGACACTTATACTGGGCATGTTCACACACTTAGAGAAGCGAAGGCCATGTCACAAAACAAAGTACAGAAGGGTCATACTGGGCATGCTCACACACTTAGAGAAATGAAGCCCATGTCTGGAAACAACTGTGGACTATACAGAGCAGTCAGGCACAGATGTCTGTGCAAACACTCTGCACTACACACCAGTCATGCTCTGCATACACAACGGATGAGAATATGCACATATATCCAAGGACAGCACAATATAACAGCTCAGACATATACATAATAGATGTGGGAAGACAGTGACAGACAGTGACAGACAGCTCCCCTCTCATGAGGCCTGTCCCACACAGCACACTCCCAGTTTGCAAAAATATATGATGTGCAAATGTCCATCACTGTACACAATTGCCCCTGGTAGCCTTCCAGTCAGTACACCTTTCATTGCCTTACTTTGACAAGCCTGCTGATGTCATTCCCTGTGAAATACACCTTTGGTGAAGGAGTATCCCTGTAATCTCCATGGCGCATTCTATAACTGCGTAATGCTCTAATGTGATGTAGTAGTTAGGGAGGTATTATAATCCCATTCATGCCAACTGTAAGTGTTTGTGCATATATGTATGGCCCAATGCTTTTGAGGACAGTCAGTACACCTTTCATTGCCTTTCTTTGACAAGCCTGCTGATGTTATTCCCTGTGAAATACACCTTTGGTGAAGGAGTATCCCTGTAATCTCTGTGGCATGTTCTGTAACTGTGTAATGCTCTAATGTAATGTAGTAGTTAGGTAGGTGTTCTAATCCCATTCATGGAAACTGTGAGTGTGTGTTTGTGCATATATGTATGGCCCTATGCTTTTGAGGACAGTCAGTACACCTTTCATTGCCTTTCTTTCACAAGCCTGCTGATGTCATTCCCTGTGAAATACACCTTTGGTGAAGGAGTATCCCAGTAATTTCCGTGGCGTGTTCTGCAACTGCGTAATGCTTTAATGTGATGTAGTAGTTAGGTAGGTGTTCTAATCCCATTCATGGTAACTCTGCATATGTGTATGGCCCAATGCTTTTGAGGATAGTTAGCACACCTTTCATTGCCTCTCTTTGACAAGCCTGCTGATGTCATTCCTTGTGAAATACACCTCTGCTGAAGGAGAAACCCAGTAATCTCCATGGCGCATGCTATAACTGTGTAATGCTGTAGTGTGGTAAACTAGTTAGGCAGGAGTTCTAATCCCAGCCATGACAAGTGTGTTTGTAATTCATAACCTGTGTGTAGGTGACTGTGTAACACCTGGACCCATTGAGGAGCCGGTTTTATATTATTCCTATATGGTGGCCATATTATGTCACAATGTCCAGCTGTATGCAGTCTTGTCTGTCTTGTCTGTCATCCTACCCAACCTATCATCCACAAGTATACCTACTCTCGTTCCCCAACATCCCCCTCTCACCTTAAAAAAAAGGGCGATCTGTTCCCAAAATATTCATCTCACCCCATACATAGCTGTCCATTTCACACATGTGTCCACTGGGCACATGCAATCTGGTCTAATTGGCATCACAATGAATTATTGTTGTCCTCACCCCTCTCTCAGGGGTTTCAGTATCCAAATCTACCTCCAAATACAGTGCATATGCACAGCTGTTGCTGCAGAAGAAATGGGCAGCTATGGACCTTCCTTACACCCTTCCTGCACATCCCTGCCTATTTTCCCTACTGTTTTTCCCTCTTTGTGCACCTTTTTTCACCACTTTTCTATCAACCCCTTTTTCTTTTCTTTTAAAGAAATTAGCGCGGGGGTAAGCGGGAGTAAGCACTTTTAAGCAGCAATAAGCGGGTTTAAACCTGTTTGTGCGGGGGTAAGCAATGCCAACACAGGTTAAGCAATTCAGGAACTGAGTCTAAGAAACAGTAACCAGAAATGAGCAGTGCTTACCGTCGCACAAACCCACTTACAACTGCTCAAGTGTGCCTTAATCACTCTGTATCCATCGGCCCTTGTTCTGCCTAGCAACAAAATAAACAGTCTCTGCTAGGCTCAAACACTGGACCCTGCACAACATAGCCAAAGTGATTTACCACTAAGTCATCTCAGATATACATAACCCTGCTGTATTCACAAACATATCATCCAGCCCAGTCATTCAACAGTACAGAGAATGTATTTCAACATGTAGATGTATGTGTCCGTAACTACTGCACAGTGGAGGAAATACAATTTCCTGCACTGTGGTGCCATAGTCACGGACCTTAGGATTAGGGCTTGGGTTAAGGATAGTGGATAGCCCTACTAGCTATCCACTATCCATAACCCAAGCCCTAACCCTTAGTTCATTCTAGTGACTTTTGCGAAAGTGCACTTACGTTGAAGTGCACTTTCGCATTAGTGGGACACTACTATCGTATTTCAAAATAGTGTAATTTTGATCTACGGTAGTAGACCCATATATATATATATATATATATATATATATATATATATATATATATACACATATACACAAATGTCTACATATATATATATATATATATATATATATATATATATATATATATGCCTACATCCATATGTGTACATATATACAGCAATATATATATATATATATATATATATATATATATATATATATATATATATATATATATATATATATATATATATAGGTATATATGGACATACATCTGTAGATAATGGGGAAATAACAAAAACATATATGTCTTCATGCAACGTTAATGGGATTGAGAGGCCCCAAACAATATACGTCTTGTATGAATAGATATACCCCCCTACAGCCAAGCACATCCTCTCTGCAATACACTACCAACTGTTGCAGATCCCATAACCAGGACCTTACACGTCAAGGGCATAAGATGTTAACAGTACTCCGTCCCACCTATATGATGTCAGGCTGGTATCAGTAACATATCATGCAGTACATTCAGGCCCATAATGACTCCCAGTTTGCAGTCATCTGTTACCTTTGTTAGCCAGAGTCCCGTACTGTTGGCCTGTACTTCAGAGATGTAGATGCCAAACAACAGTGGTCCCGGGACTGAACTCTGAGGTACTCCACTTGTCACTTCTCTGGAGCTGGATTTGGAGTCAGTTATATCTACAGTTTGGGTTTTGTCAATAAGCCATGTGGCAGACCATCGAGTGGCATAGGGATTTATGTCTGGCTTAGTACGTTAATCTATGTTTCCAGACTGGGGGATGGTGTTGAAGGGCTTGGTGAGGTCCACATAGGCTGTGAGGACTGCCTTACCCTCTTCAGCATCTATGCAGACTGATTCAAAGCAGTTAATCTGTTTCAGGAGAGAAGACTGGCCTTCCATGAGCCCCATCTGTGTGGGAATCAATGTTGGAGGGTTGTCAATGTCTGCGTTCATAAATTCCATGATAATGCATTCCATGGCCATGCAGATCAGGCTCATCAGACTGATGTGACCATAGTTCCTGGTATCCAAGGTGGATCCCCCCTTGTGGGGTGGGATAACTGCAGCTGTGCACCACTCAGTGGGCACCAGGCTTGATGTGAGGTTATGATTACACATGACAGTTAGGTCAGCTGCCATTTCTTTTCGTAGTTCATGTAGTACACAGCCCAGGATGTCATCTGGTCCCATGGAAGCTGTATTCTTAGCTGTGGATAGTGAGATTTCTACCTGTGTGGCCATGATTACTGGAAATGGGAACCCTTTTTATATTGATATGGGCCCTTTTGGGGGTGAGAGGGGGTGAATGTGGCACTAAATCAATCTGCCAGGATATTGGCAAAACTGTGGGAGCAGTCTATGCAATGCCATTCTGTTGTAGCTCAGAGCACTTCTGAGCATTGCCATTTAGATTCTGGACACAACTATAGAATGCTATGTAGTTGTCTGTGGAATCTGTGGCAATTTTAGTTACATAACCAGCCTTGGAGGATTCCATGAGGGATCTCAGCTTCTTACTGGGGCTGGTAAGGGAGTTGTTTGCATCCTTGCATTATCCTTTTTTCTTCAACAGTGTCTACCTTCTGTTGTATAGTCTGTTTATGGCAGGGGACCACCAGACTGGCTTGCTTATTTGGGAGGAGAGCGTCATGGTTCTATGTGGGATGTCAGGAATCATGCACAAGTAGATGTGCTCATACAGTGCCTTAGTGTAGGATTCATCAGTTGAACTTTCAGCTCCTGTCTCCGTGGGTGTCACAAACATTATCACTTCTGACTTGAGTAGCATGAAGTTGGCTTTGGAGAGGTCTTTTACGGACAACTGTATATACATTCCTTTCACATAGATTCATAGATTCATAGATTCATATATTATTACTAGGCTAACTGTCCTCATGGACCATTTTTAAGCCTAGCCAATTACCCCCTGTGAGAATCAAACCTTGCACCTTGTGTTTCTAAGGTAAGCACCTTAACCATTACACCACCCTCCCCATAGGTTCAGTTCACCCTCCCACATGTTCAGTTTGATTATCCTGTGGTGGGATTACTTTGGTGAAACCTCAGTCTCATGTACTGCTGTGATGGCTTAGTGGTTAACTACTGTGACTGTAGTGTACAGGGTCCTGGGTTCGTGACCTGCAAAGGCAGGTTATGTTTGATCTGGCCAGAACAGCGGTTGATGCATACAGACTGATTAGGGCATTTTAGGTTAGTCACACTCAATACAATTCAAATGCCCTACTTTGGCAGTCCTGCTGATGTCACTCACTGTGAAATGCACCTTTGAGGAAGGCATACTCGAGTAATCTCCATGGCGTGTCCTATAATTGTGCAGTGCTGTAGTGTAATAACTAGTTAAGCAGGAGTTCTAATCCCAGATATGACAGGTGTGTGTGTCTTAATGTGTCCATGTTTATCGTTCGTGTCCTGTGTGGAGGTGGTTGTGAGTGTGTAACAACTGGACTCAATGTTGAGTGGGTTTTGCAAATTTCTTATATGGTTCTCCTAGTATATATCACAATATCCACCGTACAGGGATAACAGATGTGATATCAGTACATAGTCAGTCAGGGGTTTGATACCCTGGACTGGTAGGTGTGTAACACAAACATGCCTATGTTTCACTCTCCCAACCCACCCTGACTTATCTTTGCCTCTGTCTGCCTCACTCACTCCCTCTCTGGTGGATGTGGATACTTACACCTGCTTTGCTTAGGCAGTGGCATGTACATTGTCAGTGATGCTCATGATCAGCTGATGGCCTCTGCAGGAATTGCAGACTTCCTCTAACTGATTGCATGTGGAACAGCTGTGGTAACATTCCCATAGCCAATTGCATGGAAACACACTCCAATATCGAGGAACATCATGTTGGTGTTGGGCCTTTCCATTCACTGTGAGCAGGAACTAGATCTGTTGTTTAGCAAACAGCATCACAAATGGATTGGGGACTTACCTCTGACAACATACACTGTGGAAACAGGCCAACACACAGGAGGGGGATGTGCCTCTATTGACTACAGACTGTAAGTGCTGCTATACTGCAGTTGGGGTAATGTTGGTTTAACAGGGGGTGTGTGTGGATATGGCTGTCCTACATGTTTTTAATATTTGTCATGTCAGTGCTATGTTTATGAAGAATCCCCATCTGTAGGGTCATCTGCAGTCTGGGCAGTGTGTGGTACCTTATGTTTCTTGTGTTACCCACAGAACACCAATCTGTGAACTGCAGAAGCATAGTGTGAGGATTGTAGTCAGTACATGGTGACAGCCATGAGAGTTACTGACTTTGTATCCCTCATAGGACATATGTTGCAACAAACCCTGTTACGACAGTAAATGTATGAGGTTATCACAGTGACATGTCAATATTGGCCCAGTGTTTGTGCCTCCAGCCACAAGTCTGTGAACCTTTGTACATATGTCATTCAGTCTTCTGTACACCATATTCATTGACAGCATATCTGATAACAAGCCAGTGAGATATCAGACTGCTACACATGTTATGTATAGTAGGGGTTATATTTGAGGACATAGCCTGGGCATTCTGTGGTTGTGTGTACAGTACTGAGGTATGTGTATTCTGGTAATTGTCGACAGTGTGTTTATAGTGAATATGTACCCTGGTCTGTGTAGAGACTGTGGTAGATGTCATTGTTCTTGGTCCTGTTCTATCTGATGTTAGACATGCTGCTCCACTGTATGTCACCCTATCAGCTTACATGTTTGTAGGTGTGAGCACACACATGTCCCATACCACAGACAGGTATCGGATCACACTGTGTAGTGGCCCAGTATATGTAGGGTTGTTGTGTGAGTAGCTCATATGAGGATGGTGTTGATCAGATAGTCCATATACTGTAATATTATGTCAGCTTACCATATGTGGCTGTGGCTGTGTTCACACTGGTTGTGGTTATGCACTTTCACACAGGTGTGTGTTACTTTGTGATGTGACATGCCTGTAGAGTCTGCTATCTATGTAGGTACATGTGTATTCCCACATAGGAGATGTAGGCTAGTGTTGAGTCAGTCTGCCTGTACTGTGCTTTGTTACATGCCTACCAGCTTACTGTACTTACCCACTGAGATGTCATGTCCAGATACTTGCCAGATGTACTGCTGCCGGGTTACCATAACAGTCATGTATGTCAGACAAAGCAGTGGGATGCTGTACAAATGTATGTCACTAACTAGTGTGTAGTATGTGGCCATGGCACCTCTGTACCAGCGGTTATTATGTGTCAGGACAGACAGGGGTTTATAAATGGATAACCTATGGAGGCAAATGTATACCAGTATTTACGTGTTATACCCATCTACATGGCTGTTACCATCCACATTGTCAGGCTTGGTCCACATGTCTTGCATGAAGGGGTTCTGTGTATACCCCTGGACTGACCAGAGTGTGTTAGACTGTCCACATATATTGGCCATATCGCAGCTGTAGTCCATAGGGGCGTTACTGTGTTAGCAGTGGTACTGTACTATGATGACCTTAGGATGTCTGTCAGTAGCCAATGGTGCACATGTTAACAGCAGATATGGCCTCCCAGACACACCATTTCTGTGAAGACAATCCCTATTACAGTAGCAATAGTCTACAAATATACCTGCAATTCATACCTGACATCCCCTTGCACTGAGAGGTTGGGACTATTGGGGCTGAGGTAGGGCTCTACTCCATGTGCAGGACATATAGTGAACATATATGTATATATAATTATACATATATCCATATAGACATATACACATATACATATCTTGCTTACTGTATGACAACAGTTTTACAGATATGTGCCTGTGTTCCAACCTCTGTCTTCCACCTACATACCAGGCTTTGCACATATGACATGCTGTCAGGGGTTGTTATGTAGTGGGCTGTGTGTATGTCATGCTGTCATTCCTGCCATAACTCCACTGCTGGTGTCCCCCACACATACTGGGGGGGTTGGGGCCATATATGTGTGTGGGCTTCACCTACACAATACATGTGCCCTAATGCATTCCAAAGGCCAGTGTATCTAACAGTGGTATATGGCCCAGTATTATTGAGTCTGGGGGGGTGCACCATAACTAACCTAGGCTGTTACAACATGTGTGGGTATCTGGGGTAAGCTGCCTTAAGGTATCTGGCCCTACATTAACATACAATCCACCTTGGGTAAATGCAGGCGTACTACCTCCTGCCATACAGAATGTTCTGTATGTCAGTGTGATTGTGATGGTGTCAGTTATGCCTTGTTATGTAACAGATACATCCCATTGTGTCAGCTGGGGCTTGTACCCCTTAGGGATTGTGTAGAGAGTGTAGATAGAGGCTGCTGACCTATATATCTGCATTATGTACTGTTGATTGTTTGGTATGCTGTGGCTCACTCTGTCATTACTATTGTACTACTTGAAAGCTTCGGCCTGGACAGCAACATATGTCAACCTTCCCATACTACTGTCTTAGTATAACTGTTTCACAGTTGCATTACACTGTTTGTATGGATGTCATTGTCTAAACAGCTATATGACATGGCATATACAACTGTCATAGTACACAAATAAAGCTTTCACATTCATTAATGCACACCTGTGTGTGGTGTTATATCCTTTGTTATCTCTGTGGGTATATGTTGCAGGCAATGAAGGTCATTTGTATGGATGGCTCATACAGTCTCCAGTTGGTAAGTTGGTAACTGTAGGAATACTGGCTGCTCCATATTGTGTGCACGTACTACATATGTATCTTACTGTACATATCTCTCTGTGTGTATGTGTAGTTACATATATATCTATATATCTATATATATATATATATATATATATATATATATATATATATATACCTGTATCTGCATATATGTGTCTGTGTATATGTATCCTAGAGATGGCCATGTCGTGTCTGGTCCTGGTTATGGGATCTGCAACACTTGGTAGTGTATTGCAGGGGGGACGTGCTTGGCTGTGGGGGGGGTATACCTATTCGTACAAGATGTATATTGCTTGGAGCCTCTCCCCCATTAACGTTGCATGAGGGCATATATGTTTTTGTTATTTTCCCATTGTTATCTACAGATGTATACCCATATATACCTATATATATATATATATATATCTGCTTACATATAAATATATATATATATATATATATATATATATATATATATATATATATATATATATATATATATTGCTGTATATATGTACACATATGGATGTAGGCATATATATCTATAGCTGTAGGCATTTGCATGTATATATGTTCATATATATTTATATATGTATATCAAAAACAAACAAGCGGAATGCAAGTCCAACCAATGGCTTCCACAGAAACACTTTTTATTCGACAAAGAACAGGAATAAAATGTAAGCACTTTCGCAGTGTGTCCCACTGCTTTCTCAGACATATGCATATTAGAAATAGTGCTTCCACTTATATACTATTATCTTCATGTGAGATATATTTCTCTTTACATGTACTATAGGTTTTTAGAGTTGTAATATATTTTTATTTATATTTTATGTGGCTATATGTATTGTTTTGTGTCGTGTTTAAATAATACTTTTATAACATTGAAGTGCTTTTATTATATTAGATGTATCTTTTGTTAGAATACATGTGATTCAACATGTTTTAGATCATGCATTATATGACTTTAAGAAGAGAGTGCATGGAGCAGGTGCTTTAAATTAGTAATTGAAAGTAATAGTATATAAGTGGAAGCACTATTTGTAATATGTATACATCTGAGGAAGCAGTGGGACACACTGCGAAAGCGCTTACATTTTATTCCTGTCCTTTGTCGAATAAAAAGTGTTTCTGTGTAAGCCATTGGTTGGACTTGCATTCCGCTTGTTTGTTTTTGATATATTCTATATCTTTTGGTCTGCAAGCCTTTATTCAGGTCTACAAGGAGTTTGTTTTTTTATATATATATATATATATATATATATATATATATATATATATATATATATATCAATATGTTGTACCTGTTTAGACATTAATATATTTACTCACACACATATATCTACATGTTGGAATACATTCTCTGTACTGCTGAATGACTGGGCTGGATGATATGTTTGTGAATACAGCAGGGTAATGTATATCTGAGATGGCTTAGTGGTAAATCACTTTGGCTATGATGTGCAGGGGCCTGAGTTTGAGCCTAGCAGAAGCTGTTTATTTTGTTGCTGGGCAGAACATGGGCTGTTGGGTACAGAGTGATTAAGGCACTTTAAAGCTGTTGTAAGCGGGTGTGCGCAGGTTTGCGTGAAGTTAAGCAATGCTAACCTCCAGTTACAGTTTCTTACACTCAGGTAGCTTCTATTTTGCTTAATCTTTGTAGGCAATGCTTACCCCTGTTTGAACGCACTTAAACATGCTTACTAGTGCTTACATATGCTTACTACTGCTTATTTGTGCTTAAACCTGCTTACTAGTGCCTTATTCATTATGACCCTGACACTTCACATGTGCATTTAATACAGTATTGCAGTTCACATTTAAATGTTATTTAGTAGGTTATACAGCAAAAAAATGTTCATATACAGATTTCACATGGAAAATGGAATGTGCTACAGTGGGACTCAAACAGGGAATGCCTGCTCGTCAGGCGGATGCTCTGCTCACTAAACTATTGCTGTGCTGCTTCATTTGCATATATCTTCCTTGTTATCCTCTTCAGCCTTTTAATCTGCTTTAACCATGGCAAAGCGATGGGCACACCCGCGCACCTACAGTTAGCTTTAATCGGAGTTTTAAAAAAAATAAAAGGGTTTCTTTATTTACTTTTTCAGTACTGTTGCTGTCGTACACATGGGTAACTGTTGGTGGGGATATGCGGACACCTATGAGTGATCTCGCTCATCTCTTAACACTTTCTGCTTTTCTACATTGCAGGGGTATGTTTATTATGAGAGCTCTGCTATCATACCTGCACTCATACATGCTCCGTGTAAGCCTGGAAGCTCGGGCAGCGCACCTTCATTAATATGCATGGCGCGTTGCTGTCCTGCTCCTAAACAGGTGCTTCTGTGCAGGACTAAGCTAGTCCTGCACAGAAGATTAGTGAATCCGGGGGTTAGACTAGATGATAGGATAGGTGCCAATAAATGTGCCCCAGGATTAACTATCCTAGCCCTCCCAGAAAAAGGGAGTATGTACTGGCAGTATGTATATGGTTGTGAGACTAAATTTCCCTTAAATTCCTTTGAATCCTATGAATCCTAGCAGTAAGGAGATTCAGTCAGCAAAGGGTTATGCCGGGGATACCGAAAAAGGTGCTCAACTATTTCTGTGTTAATAAACAAGAGACACATTGACAATAGGCTGAGATACCTTACTAAAAAGATTTAGCTAGACAGGTGCCATTCAATACTAAACATAATGGTGATTTGTTACAGATCTTAATATTTTAAAACCCATTGCATCACAGCTGCATATGACATTAACATTAATATAGCAACATTCACTATAGAATTACACTAACACAGATTCCCTTTTTGTCTGTTTTTTCTGGTGTTTACTTTTGTGCCTTTAAAGTTGTAGTTGTA
>NC_056746.1:169784537-169954537 GCF_019279795.1 Protopterus annectens | reverse complement strand
ACCAATGGATGATAACATGCACTAACTACAATCCTTACATGATCTTACTAACTCCACAAAAACTGATGTTGGTCGAGGAACAGACCAAGCATAATAGACAAACATCTGGCCAGTCTGTGGACAACATGCCAGTTGAGAGCTATGTCAGAGGCATATCATTGTTAGATGTCGAGTCACCCAGTAAATGCATGTCCAGACAAACCCTGTCAATGTAGCAACTCCGTATGTGTATAACAACGTTAATGACATACAAGCTGTATGAAACTCTGGAGCATTTTCCCCCATGTTGGGCTGTCTGCATAAGTCCTGTCCTGTGAGGTAATTTCACCTACTGTATGTGAAGCTGTAGCCCATACACCTCCGTAATGTCCCCTGCCCAGGCCAGGTAAATGGGAAAGGCCCACATGAAGGGCATCCCATATAGTGGAACTAACAGCTGTGTCCAGGCCCACAACACAATACTATGTGCGAACCTACATAATTGTATGGCCTCCGCAATACCCAACAGGATAACATCAACTCCCTCAAGTTAGGCTTGAATGCTTGTGGTGGACAGCAGCAATACACAAACCACAGACTTGGTCCCTAGATTGGCTGTACAGGCCAAATCAGGATCCCACACCAACCTGGCATCGTCAACCTTTGTCTGATCAAGCATATAAGGTCACAGGTGGAGTACTAAAAGGCTAACTATGAGTACAAATTGGACACATCCACCAAGGCCAATCACAAGGCCATCTTCAAATATGTGTACAGTCTCTGAGGCCACATACCAGCCCACCCTGTAATGGTGGCCAATCAGGCCACATTTACACACAACATAGCTATAGGCAACCTGCTGCAGATAGGTTTAGGGAAAACATTACCCCCTGGCTCAGCAGCACTATAGCTGGATATGCACAGCACCCACACCCCTCCCCTCATCACCAGTGAGCAGGTACATATTGCCTACTGAAAGGCAACATATGTAGGTATCTATGGCATCTGATAACATCCCTGTCTGCATCCTACATGAACTCAGGCATGTGTACCCAGCAATATTACACACCGTAGTCACAACAAGGCTTGGCACTATCCACACCACATCCACATGGAAGATGGCCAATGGCATCCCCTGATACAGACATGAATGAGGAGTACAGGAGTAGGAAATGAACTAGCCTCATTGGGGAAATATGACACCTCAGGGCCAGCAGTGCAATGAACGCAGCTACAGCGCTGATATGTTACAGGGGTAGGGTGTGTTTGTGAGTAGTGGCTACTGGTATTCAATGTAGATGTGCAGGTTCTGTACGTATGTTTACCAAATGTATGAGGTCCTGTGATGTGTCTCCCTTGTTATGTCTCCCAGGTGCAATGTCGCATCAGCAAAGATCAACATTCTCAGCGATTCAGACAAATATAATCATAGAAGCCATACTACACCACCATGCCATAATGTTTGGCTGGAGCCAGCAACATCTGCAGGAGAGGACTGGCCTGTGGGACGACCTTGTCCACAAGGTAAACGATGTTGGCCTGCATGCATGTACATACCAGCAAGTCTGGCATCATGAAAGTGACCTCATATGCCATCCCTGGCAAAGGGCTGCTGCAGTGGCCAGGGTCCACACAGGCGTGGGCCTGGTCTTGCAGCCCCACTGGTACTCACCGGGGACCTCCACATGTACCTTGGGGCACCCATCCCAGTACAACAGCAGAATACAGATCCCCACCACATACTGAAGGTGGTTGGCACCCAAACAATGGATGAGGAGTGTGTAGGTAAGGCCCCAGTGTAGATTACTACATTAGTATAGCAAACATACTTGTAATTGTAGAGTATCTACGTACATGTGTTAGGTCAGATTGCAGTTGCTGATAGGGTTTTCTAATGCACAGACATGCACATGTATGGTGAAGGACAGCAAATTGTGTAGTATTGGGGGTTGTACTGTACATGTACAGACATGCTGCATCCATCCTGTACCAATGCCACTTGTGGGTCTGCTAAACATACTCCCCTCACACAACTACCTAGGTCCCTCTGGTCCACATGTGTGATGGCAGCCTGCAGCTGGTGAGTGTGAAGGCCATGCAGTGTACCATGTACACAACTGTCACTCATAACCATACTGCTTTATGTGCATGTTCACCTGTGTTGTGGTAAACTGCATTGTGTTACAGTGGTCAACACAGGGGCCTATCTGATGAGAATGTATCATCCCTGTATCATAACACACGGTCTGTCAGTGCAAGATGTCTGGACAGAGAGCAACACAATGGGTGGACAAATGGCCTAAGGTAGGGACATGTGTGAAACATTACTGCCATATAGTGGATATAAACAGTGTACACACCCTGTTAAGATGCCAGGTGTTGTGATGTCTATACAAATTTAGACCACAATATGTCAGTACTCATCTTTTCAAAACTGTAATGTGACCTATGACATGAACAATCCCCTGTACAAACAATCAATCTGTCGGCCACCAAATATGGAGTATACAAACCTTACAATATGCTGGGCGCATATGTGTGCACACCCTTCAAAGAATGTGTTATTGCATCAGCTTGTGATTTACTGACAGCATACAGTTTGCTTGGGTACACAACAGCCATCAAGTAAAGGCACTCTGACTAACACCAAATAACAGCCTGGTGTCCAAGTGGGGTAACCATGACATATGCTCAGTTACCTGCAACAGCAACAGCCATGCCTTGCAGACGGCACCAGCAGCAAAGGGATCTCATATTTGAAAGATATCAGTCAAGAGTGGGGTACAACAACATTGCCACAGCAGTGTATACACCATGGAACACAGTGGAAACAGTTGTCAAAAGGTGGAGTGATATGGGACAGTGGTGCTGTTCTCAAGAACCTGATGTACCTCCAAAAATGATGACAACACATGTCAAGACCTGCCCAGGGAGGTTGCCAGGGGACATACAGCAACACCAAGGGAGTTGCAGGAACTCCTTGCTAGTACTGGTGGTGTTCTGTACTACCTGTAAGAACACTCTCCCATATTCTGCAAACGTCTGGCCAGTGGGGTAGGATCAGAAGATGGAAGCATATCCACACACCAGTAACAGCCAGGGGTGGATACAAATTGCAATATAGCACATCATGTCTCCCAAAGGCAAGTGTGAAAATGTGTTATGGTGTAATGAGACTAGGGATCGACCTCACAGCCACAATACCAACAGGTATGTGTGGTGCACAAGCAACACCTCTCATAACCTGAACACCAACATCCCCATGGTGAATCACACTGGTGGCAGCAGCCTGCTGTGGGGCTGCTGTTCCACAGACAGAACAGAGCCTGTAGTCACGGTGGTGGGAATTCTGAACATTTCCTAATAACACCCACTTCTGCCCAAAATCCATCAGCCTTCTGCAAGATCGCTGAGGATGAGGAGGAGTGTCAGCCTTCAACATGACAAAGAACTGCAGCATACATCCAAAGCTACCTAAGAATGGCTCAACCTGAACACAAACATGGGTATGGAGTGGCACAGCCAGAGCTTAGACCTACACCAAATAGAAAACTCCAGTGTGACCTGATGACAGCTGTGCACATGAGCTGCCCTTGCATTCTGACAGAGTTGGGTGACCTTTGCATGGAAGAGTGGCCAAATAATGCCAAGTCAGGATGTGCCATGCTGATAGACACCTTCACAAGAAGAGTGAATGCTGTAAGCCACTTACAAGGTGCTTCAACAACTTATCATTTTAAGAGTGTGCAGACGTATACAATCAACATATTGTACATATTGCAGTCATATTTTACACGTATCACATGTGTTTGTTTATTGATTGGATTGCACAGGTCATATGTCACATGGAAGGTGAATGACATATTTGAATGCATTATTCTGGTCTCATTGTCTATATTATAAGAACATGGCATGTTCACAGGGTTGTGTACACTTATCATATTCACTGTATGCTTACAAGGCTGGTGGTGTAACAGGGATTATGTGACTATACCATCACTGCTCATTTGCAGATCTGACACTCACATGTATGTCATTAATCAGTGATGTCACTCCTCAGATCATCCCACGTATGTCACAGAGAAACACAGGGGTTATGAGAAACAGAGCAGACATATGAGCCAGACTGCTACACATCCTGTGAGGATATGTACAGTTGTAAGGTATGTTCTATAGTACTTGCCACAGTGCTATACAGGTGGACAGCAATGATGTGTACATGGCTGCAGTCTGTGCTGGGGAACGGCCACACACTAACACTATTCACATATTCCAGAGCTCTATATTGTCAGTTACATGTTGTACAACTGGCTGCAATGAGTGAGGTTGACAGCCGTGTGTCATGCATGTCACCATGTGGGTAATGTGTGGTCTGTGTAACAGATTTGAGCCACCTCACATGTAAGTATGTGTGTGTGTGTGTGTGTGTGTGTGTGTGTGTGTGTGTGTGTGTGTGTGTATACCAGCCAACATCAAAGTGCAGGTACTAATGTACATATGTTGTCTTCCTCTCACAGGTGGCAGTGGGGTCTGGGTTCCCCCCCATTGAAACAATGTCAATATCTCTGCAGACTCTGCCAGTGATGATAGGATTACTGAGGTACAGGTAGGGTTGTCAGGGGCTGAATCTGTGCCATTAGTTGGCATCCCACCCTTGTGCACACCATCACTGCACACAGTGACAATGCCCACACATACCCCATCACCAGTGGCCACAGATGATGGACAGTTGACAGGTGGTGGCATTGAACAGGCTAGTGTGGTGACTATGGCAGGTGTGAGAGTAGATACTGGCCATAGCCAGAATGCAGGCAAGGTCCCACACATGCGGATGGAGAGGGGTGCCTGCAGGAGGAACACTGCTCATCACTGTTGCAAGTGCCACAGAAGGAGTCATCAGATGCATGTTCCAGACTGTCATGGATGCACAGGCACATAGTGAACACCACAACACATAAATACTCAGGGTGGTGGATGCAACTCTCCCTGATGTATGTGGTGACATATATGACCTTGTTGGGTCCACAGATCAAAATACTGAGGTGTGGATCCAATCACAAACTAATCACCTTGGGAATCAACATCCCTTCCACCCTCCCGCAAAGGTAACCACCATGACAAATACCTCCAAAGCTAACCTTGGGCTCCTTAAAACAGAGGTGGCTAAGTTCACTGCACCCATGCAAATGGAGAATAGTTGTATGACCACCAGATCATACGCCAATGCACTGTATGAATGCATACACATATGCATGGATCTTGCCATGACCAATAGAACCAAGACGCTGTCCTCCAAAACAGGAAGCCAATGTGGTGGTCCCCTGCTATACACAAACTCAACAATGGAACAAATAACCTGATGCAGAAAAAGGTGAAGTCCTAAGACTGGAACAACTCCCTTATCGGCTTCAACAAAAGATTGAGATCACTCATCAAATCCTCTAAAGCTAGCTATGAAAACAGAATTGCAGCAGATAGGAAAGACAAACACAAGGCCTTCAATAGTTATGTGAATAATCTCTACGCCAATATCCAGATGTGCTCTGAGCTAATGCACAATGGTACCTCCTATACCAGGCTAACAGATATTGCCAATATACTGGTCGACAGATTCAGTGCCAACCTGACCCCTCTCACCCTCCCCCCAAAGGACCAATCACAATACTAGTAGATTGCCAGACACCCAGTATTACTGCTACACAGGTTAAAATAGCACTCTCCAAGGCCAGGAATACATCTTCTATGAGACCTGAGAATATCCCTGGCTGTGTTCTACATGAACTACAGAGTGACCTGGCACCACACCTGTGTACCCTGTTCAATCATGGCCCCACCTCAGGATTTGTCCCTACCAAATGGTGCACTGCTACAATCATCCCTCTCCACAAAGTAGGAGCGACTACAGACCCTGTGAACTATCGCTCCATTAGCCTGACAAGTCTAATATGCAAAGCTATGGAACACATCATCATGGACCTACTAAACAAGGATATAGGGGCTCTCCAAATTCTGGGTCCCACACCGTTTGGTTTTGTGCAGGGTAGATCATGCCTGCTCAACCTGATCAACTTTGAGTCAGTCACCAGAGCTGTGGATGATGTCAAGCTGGTTATACAGCCTACCTTGATCTGGCCAAGGTCTTTAATACCATTCCCCCACTCTGGAATCATAGAAAACCTACTAAGGTAGGCATCAACCCCTATATCAGTAGGTGGGTTGCAAACTGGCTCACAGATAGACCCACGGTGTGAAAGTAGGTGACCAGTCACGAGTGGGGTCCCACAGTGTTCAGTCCTGGGTCCTCCCCTGTTTGGTATCTATTTTTCTGAAGTGCAGGCCATCACAAGGGTACTCTGGTTGACACATTTTGCAGATGATTGCATGTTGGGATCTGTTATTAACTACCCAGGTGATGCTGACATCCAGCAGAAAGGCTTCTCTGAGACCAACGTATGCTGTCAGAAGCACAGCCTGAAGCTAAATGGCCAAATATGTCAGCATCCCCTTTGTGCACAACTCAGTTCCCATAAATCACCACATCGTTGGTAGTCCACTGAACACAGAAGGCATTATAAGAGATCTGTGAACACATAAGTTCATAGGTAGGTACTAGGCTATCTGCCCGAGGGCATTTATAAGCCTAGCCAGAGTATGTCGGCTTTCGCTGCCCCATTGATTAATTAACTGATCCTCTGTCAAGAAGAGCCAATGAAGTGATCCCTGGGGTGTATTTTCTGTTACCCATCCACTAGTCAAGGTTTCTCTTGAAGAGTGTTAGTGAGAGGCTCTACCTAATGTAGTTTGGAATTTTATTCCAAAGCATGGGGAAGTCTCTGTGACAGGAATCTATCCCTCCAGCATGTTCTATTTATTGTTGTGGTGAGGTTTAGCTCACTAGAGCGCGTGGCTCACAGTGACTTGGATTTCTTTAGGTGGAGCATATCCATCAATTCTGAGTTGGACATGGCTTTGTAAGTCAGGCAGAGATCCTCCCCTCTGAGTAAGCAATATGCCACTGAGTACAGCCGGAGTTTTTTCAGTCGGGCTGCATAGGACATATGTTTGAGGCCAGTAATCCTCTTGGTGAGGTATTTTTGTGGTCTCTCAAGCTGTTGGAAGTGTCTTGTGAGGTACATCCCAAATGGGGCATTGTACTCTATGATGGGTCTGATGAGTGACGAGTAGAGGGGCACTATAACCTCTTTATTTCTAGATGCAAACCCTTTAGTAATTGGATGGGCCAAATAGAAGGATTTCCTAACTACTTTGGCAATATGATTGCCACAGGAGAGATTACTATCTACCTGGGTCACCAGATCTCTTATTACCTCTTCTGTATTAAGGGGGCTGCCACCTATGTGGTAATTTGTGGGTGTTTGTTTTTCCCAAATGGGATGACTATGCATTTTTTGGCATTTAGCTTGAGGCCATGACTTTGACACCAGGTGTCTGTCTCAGTAAGGCCTTTTTGGAGGATGCCCGTGTCAGCCGGAGAGTCAGTTATGGCTCCCAGTTTGCAGTCATCAGCGAACTTGGCTAGCCATAGTCCTCCTGTGTTTGCCTGTATGTCTGAGAAGTATATGCCGAACAGTAGGGGTTCCAGGACCAAGCCTTGCAGGACACCACTTGTGACTGGTTTAGAGTCGGACCTGGAGCCCGCTATTCTTACCATGCGAGTTCTGTAAGCCAGTTGGCAACCCATCTTGTGATGTAGGGGTTTATGTTCAGGCTGGTGAGTTTTTCTTTAATACTCGAGTGGGGAATGGTGTTGAAAGCCTTGGCGAGGTCAAGGTAGGCTGTGTGAACAACCTTTCCCTTGTCTATGGCCTTGGTGACTGTCTCGAAGAAGTCAACCAGGTTTAGTAGGCATGATCTGCCCTTAACAAAGCCGAACTGGGTCAGGTCAAGTGTTTGGAGGTTCCCATTGTCTTTGTTAATGAGTTCTATGATGATGCGCTTCATAGCCTTGCAGACCAGGCTAGTCAGGCTAGTTGCCAGTGTCAGTTGTGGTCCCTCCTTTGTGGAGTGGAATAACCATTGCTGTGCACCATTCTATGAGCACGTAGCTTGTGGAGAGGCTGAGGTTGAACAGTGTGTTTAGGTGGGGTTTTAGTTAGTTCTGTAGTTCATGCAAGACTCAGCCTGGGACACCATCTGGCCCCATTGACACTGTGTTTTTGGCTTTTGAAAGGGCTATTTTCACCTGTGCATCTGTGATTTCCAGGACACTACACTTTTCTGGTTTTGTTGTGGGCCATTTTGGGGGTGAGAGGGGTTTACACTGAATCTATCTACCAGGATGTTGGCAATATCAGTAGGTTCAGTATATTTTGTGCTATTTTGCACTAGTTCAGTGCATATCTGCGAGTTGCCACTTAGATTCTTAACATAGCTAAAGAAGGCTTTGTGGTTATCTTTTGAATCCTTGGCTATTTTTCTTTCTAAGTTAGTCTTGGATGACTTTATGAGGGACCTTAGTTTCTTACTGATACTGATCAGGGATGTCTTTCCTTCTTGGGATTTGCTTTTTTTCTGAACTAGTTTCCTCCTTCTATTGTATAGCCTGTTTGTGGCAGGGGTCCGCCAGACTGGTTTCTTTCTCTTGGAGGAGTGAGTCTTGGTTTTGCTAGGGATGGCACAATCCATGCATCCTTGTAGGTGCTCATAGAGTGCATTTGTAAAGGTTTCTGCATCTTGGGCAGTGTTATCCTTTAGCGTGGAGGCTGTGAAACTTACTCCCTTAAGTAAGGTGAAGTTTGCTTTAGAAAAGCTTTTTACTGTGGTTTCCTTAGTTGGGGGTGGTGGCAGGGTGTGGACATCCAGAGTGATTAGTTAATGGTCTGATCTAACCAGTGACGGGTTGACCTCCAGTGTGGAACACCTGTCTCCCATGTTTGTCATGACCAGGTCCAATATGTTTTCACCTCTGGTAGGGGAGTTTACCAGCTGATCCAGGGCATTTGACTTGATGAATTCCAGGAAGCACTGGGCCTGGGAGTTTGTACTCGAGTAGTTTTCCCAGTTAATGGTAGGATAATTGAAATCACCCAATATCAGGTGTTCGGTAGGACCTTTATGTTTTCCAGTGTCTCCAGAAAGGTGGAGTGGTGGTTCTGGGTCATGGAGGGTGATCTGTAGTAGGTCACAATTTGCATTTCAGATTTGCCCGATGTTAATTACACATAGATGATCTCAGATGTATCATGCTGCGCTACTAACCTGGAAGTGTAGGTATCCTTGATGAATATGGATACACCCCCTCCTTTTGTGTTTCGGTCCGTGTTCTGTGGCCAAAACGTTTGGTACGAGTTGTAGCCCGATGGTGCTGAGGTGCTCTCTGGAGCCTTGAACCAGGTTTCAGTTACTGCACAGATGTCGAAGTTCTCCATACTGAAGAGTGCTTCAAGCGCGTGCATTTTGAGATTCAAACTCCTGGCTTTGAGTAGCATAACCTCAGTTTTATGTTAATTGTGCTGTTTACGGAGGTGGGTTTGACTTTTGAGCCTTGCCTAAAAAAGGCACTATGGGGGCAGCAAGAGCCTTGGCTAGTATTCGAAAGCCTAGGGGTGACAGGTGCAAGCCATCTCTTGTGAAGCAATGCGGCTTGTCGAGCATGTTGTCCCAGGCTGACAGAAACTGGATCACCTTTGAATGACACCAGAAGCTTAGCCAATTGTTGAAATGGATAATTTTTTTTCTTTATACTGAGGTATCATTCTTGGTGAAGGCATGATGCTACTCAGGGTCAGGGTCATATCAGCCTGGGCTACATGATCAGAGAGCTCTTCCATGTCTCTTTTCATGTAGTCCAGGGAGGTACGTCTCAGGTCATTCACACCAACATGAACAATGATAGAGTCATATTTGTACTTGTTCTGGAGTGACCTGAGTGCTTGTGTTATGTGGCAGATTCTGGCTCTTTTCGGGCAGCTAACAGTAACCTTCTGCTTGTCCAGCCTAGTGAGTAGGATGTCAGTGTGCCTGACTATAGAGTCACCTATTACTAGTGTGTTAGGTATGTTATTTCGCCTTAAGGGCTGTGATTGTGCGGCACACTGATTTTGTGTTTTATGTGTTGTCTGGTGTGTGATGGGAGATGCAGGTTGTTTGGGTGTCTGCTTTGGAGGTCTCTGATTCTTTTGCAGGTTTTTATTTAGAGCCTCTGAGTATGATTTTGTGTATTTATGTGTATTTTTTGCCAGTGCTGGTTTAGTAGGTCTATGTGTGGCTGGAGGTGTGGTGCAAGTGTTACCCTTCTCCTCTTGACTGTCTGTTCCAGTCTTGGGTGGAGACAGCTTAGCCTCCAGTTTGGCTATATAATTGCATCTCTCACGTATGTTAGTATTTTTTGGTAGGAGGAGAGGGTTATCTGTGTACATGAGGCAGCAACCTGTCTTTTAACCACCACATTGCCCACTGTGGGTAGACAGTCCTATGTGGAACATCTGATTACTAATGGTTTTGCATCCAGGAAGTAGGGGGTCATTGTCTTCCCCTACCTTCCCCTCATTAGGCCAACCATCGGGTACAATGCCTCATTTGGCGTGTACCTCAATGGACACCTGCAACAACTGCAGAGGCCGCAAATGTACATCACAAAGATGATCCTAGGCTTGAAATAGTTGTCTTATATGATCAGACTCAAAACACCCCAACTATTATCTGTCTCATATTGCCTACTTAGAGGCAATCTCTGCTTGCCCTACAAAGCCATGTCTGACCCAGATCTGTTAGAAATGCTACATCCAAGGATATCCCAATCCCTCCACATCACATGCTCCAGAGACCTCAACCTCATTATCACAATCAACAGAACATGGCAGAGGGACAGGTGCATAACCCAGAGACTGCCCATGCTATGGACAAGACGTCATATACATGTCAAACAGAGCACCTCACTGGCCCTCTTCAAGAGAATTCCTCATGAATGGATGGGAAATAGAGTATTCATCCCAGGGATCACTGCAGTGGTTCTACTCCACAGAGGCACTAGGAAATAATGTCAGGTGGCACAATCCTCTGGCTAGGCTTGTAAAGGCTCCAGGGTCATTAGCCTAGTACACACCTATGAACCAATGAACCTAAACATCTGGATATCCCATAGACATCTGTACAGAGGACTGGAATGGCCTGCACAATGGTTTAACATGCTGCATGTGAGGCAGATGCCATTACCATGCTATATAAGGTAATGTCATCGGGAGATGGTAAATGGGCATGGATGGTACACCAATCAAAATGCTATCAGCCAAAAGGATATGATCTTTGGCCAAAGGAGCACACGCACGCACATACACACACACACACACACACACACACACACACACACACACACACACACACACACACACACACACACACATTTGCTAGTACTGAGAATAAAATCCCTACCTGTCTAGTTATTTCTGTGACAGTATTAATCAGTTATCAGACACACCATGGAGCTTACATGAGTTCTCCTCATCCCAAGTAACTTCTAAGGTGAATGACAGCAAGCCTAGTATAGTAGGGTGATGGGACAATTACAGGGTGGTACACAAATCAAAATAGTATAACCCACACACTACATTATTCTCTCTCACACACGCACACACACGCACATACACACACACACACACACACACACACACACACACACACACACACACACACACACACACACACACACACACACGCACACGCACACACACTCACTTGCCAGTATTGGGATTAGAACTCCTGCCTATCTAGTTATGTCTACTATAGTGTTTTGCTGTTACCACACATGCTACAAAGCTTACTGAACTTTCACATTGCCAAACCTGCTGATAACTGCACAGATAAGGTAAAGTATTACAGGTGGCAATAAGTCTACCTTCTGTTCCACCCTTACATCATGCTAGTTATTTCTGCCTTGCCCTTCAAATGGCATTATGGCTTGGCATTTCATCAGGTTAATGTATCAATACGTGTGGCACAGCTGGGAGCTATCAGCAGTACTCATCCATCACAGAAGTAGCCCCAGTACCTACTAGTTATGTCCATCCCTCCCGGCATAATTGCAGGGCAGTTTTCTGTGCTGTCACCCATTACCCTGGTGCACTTGTCCATTCTCAGGCACTGTTGCAACTATCTCATGTACACAGACAACTCTCCCTCTAAACTCCAAACACTCAGACCTGTGGGAGTTACCCATATATCACCCGATGTGGACATATGCACTCTCCAGCAAAGACTGGACTAGCAGGTCAAGAGGATAAGATCAACACCAGCACCACACCATGTGGAACACATAGCTCACCATGACACCCACTTTGACAGCCTTGACATATATGTGAAAAGCCACACACCCACCTTCACAGAGGCACTCAATGGAGATTTACCCAAAAGCACAGACCAGCAAGACAGACACCCACTCAGACACCACAACATGGCACATACCAAGGGACACATTTAACCTACACAGTGTGCCCCTCAACCTAAGCTCTTAAGGCTAACCACCTTGCACAATACAGTGATCATGGGTAACTGACTACTGAGGCACATACATATCCCACTCACAAGGTTCAATATGGAGCAGGTAGCAGCCAAATATCTATCACATGCCAGAACCCAACATATGACACAGCCAGTCAAGGCACTCCACAACAACTACGAGTATCAGTCTGTATCCATGTGGGTGTGAATGAACTGTGGCACACCTCCCTGGACTACATGACAGGAGACATGGTTGAACTCTCTGATTATGTGGTCCAGGCAGGTGTGACAGTAGCCCTGAGCAGTATAGTGCTGTCACCCAGAATGATGCTGTGGTACTATCAACAGATGATTGACTGCAACATTGGCTTACGTGTTTTGTGTCATTCTCAGGGGATCCAGTATCTCTTTGCTTGGGATGACATGATTGACAGAACTCAATCCCCTGGATTAATGAAGCTCTGTGTTGGAATAGCGTTATTCCGACACGAAGTGGTTTGCGTCAGTGTAGAACAGCAGCGCTCCTTAAATATTAATGAAGGCATGCTGCTCAGCTCTTACATGGACACAGATCTGGGTATGAGTGCAGGGGTGTGTGTCAAGGAACAGAGCTCTCACAATATACACGCACCCTACATGGAAGTCAACAGAGTGAGAGTGTGCCTCCGCGGACACTACTGTTAGTGTCCATGAATAAAAAAAGAAATAGTAAAACAGTAAAGCACTCACGATTCATTCTCAAGTATGTAAGAGCAATATTTAAAATCTGTCCTTATTTGTTCCCCCATCATTTTATTTATTTATTTTATTTATTTGCAGTTGGTTAACCAGGATAGTCCATTGGGCCAAAAGAACCCG
This sequence comes from Protopterus annectens, assembly GCF_019279795.1. Classification (NCBI taxonomy): domain Eukaryota; kingdom Metazoa; phylum Chordata; order Ceratodontiformes; family Protopteridae; genus Protopterus; species Protopterus annectens. The sequence goes on along the minus strand of NC_056746.1, from coordinate 169,941,244 downwards.
TTTTCAATGGAGTCCTGGGGAGAAAAGCTAAAAACACAGATTACACAAAGATTACAGTGATTTACATTTTAACAATTTCTGGTTATAAGACAGAACAAAAAATACTGAGGTAACAATCAAAAATAAATATTTTTTTTTTTTAGAAGGAGAGCATTGCTCTAATAGGATTAAAAATAAGTAGTTAGATGCAGTAGGCTTAGAATTTGCTAGATGCAAATAAGAAGTTGTTTACTAAATGCAAATATGAATTTGCTATCTGGAATTTAAGAGATGGAAGACTGTAGGAAGTGGGGAACAGGTTATGAGGGGTGGGAGCAGGAGCATTCCCATGTGGATGTTAGATGTGAGTGGAGCGATTTTTTAAAGGATGGGAGGCTAGTGATGCTACGAATGGAGGGAGGGAGTTCCACAGGCATGCTAGGGAAAAGGACAGGAGGTTTTGTCCTGGCAGCGAAGGGGTCTGTAAACTTCTATTAGGTTTTGATTGGTAGATCTAAGTAGTCTTTGTGTGTGGTGCATTTTAAAGGTAGTGGAGAGGGAGGGACAGAGGGATGGCTGGAAAATGAGTTTGTGTGCATAGGTGAGCTGAGTATAGGAGAGGTAGTTGGGAAGCTCTAGCCAGTTTAGTTTGTGGAGAGGTGCACAGTGATGGGTTGATGATTTGTTGCTAGTGGCAAATCTGGCTATTTTATTATAACAAGAGGACTGTTTTGTTTTGAGAGATGATTGTAGGTTTGTTAAAAGAGGGGCACCATAAAGAAGGGAGGGTAAGAGAAATGTAGTAGAGAGAGTGAGCTTAGTAGCTGAAGTGAGGTCGATTGTGTCGGTAGCGCATGCCAAGTTTTTAGTGGTTTTTTTTTTATGTTTAGTAGTAGATGGGAATCGAATTTAAGCTTGTCATCGATTTGGACTCCTAGTAGTTTGGTTTCAGATACCAGTTCAAGAGGTGTATTATTTTGGCTGGTGATGGAGAATAGTTTTCTATCAAAGGTATTGGTTTTAGAGGGGGTAAATATCATAAGTTTTGTTTTAGCTGCATTGAGTGCTAGATGGTTGTCTTTCATCCACTGTTCTGTGGTAGAGAAGGCATCTTGAGTCAGCTTTAAGAGAATCGGGATGGATGAGGCAGCACAGATGATTGTAGAATCATCTGCATATTGAATAATGTTAGCATAAGGGATTGAGCAGAAAAAATCATTGATGAATATATTGAAGAGGAGGTGGCCCAATATAGAACCCTTTGGGACACATGTGGGGTGTTGAGGAAGGAGGAGGTGGCTTTTTTCCACTTGACAGCTTGTTGCCTGTTGGAGAGATAGCTGGTGAACCAATTGAGAGATGAAGATGATAGGTTTGGGTTAGATAGTTTAGTAAGGAGTAGGTTATGAGAGATAGTGTCAAAAGGCCTTAGAGAGATCGAGTAGGATGGTAGATACAGTGAAGCCAGAATCTGTAGCTTTATTCACAGTTTCAAGGAAGGATAGAAGGGCAGTCATAGTGCTATGATTGGGTCTGAATCCGTGTTGGGTAGGAGTTAATAGTTTTTTTTTTCTAAGAGATAGGGAAGGAGTTGAAGATGGATACATTTCTCTAGGATTTTTGAAATGGGAGAGAGGATGGTGATGGGCCGGAAGTTGGTAATATTAGTATTGTTGCCTCCTTTGTGCAGGGGAATGATGAAAGCCTTTTTCCAGAGTTGTGGAACAAGACCTTCTTGGATAATGCAGTTGATTAGGATACTGAATGGGAGGGAGGTATGAGGGAATGTTATCAGGGGCATTGGTGCATGGTTTTAGCTTCTGCAGGAGATTTTTTTTATGGTAGAAGTAGGGATGGGTTTAATGGAGAATGGAGGGGCTTGAGAGGATGGGGTATGAGAGAATGAAGATGGAGGGGGTGATGGGAGAGGAGAAGTGGAAGTAGGAGGTGGATTGTTATTAGAGAAGGAAGAGGTTAGTTTGGAAATAGAGTTTATGAAAAAAGAGTTGAATTGGGTGGCAAAATCAATGTCTTGTACATTTGGGCAAGGGATTGGGTTTTATGTTGTACCAGGTTTTAAGAGGGTAGTTATACCTCTCCAGAACTTTTGTGGGTTGGTTTTATGGTTGCTTTGAAGTAAGAAGAAATAGTTTTGACAGTCTGCTGTGATAAGTGTTACAAAGAGTTTTGTACTCATTGAGGGTAGAGGTAGATTTGTTCCTTTAGTAACGTGCCCAGGCTTTATCTCTAAGTCGGATGGTAGTTAGTGTGTTTTTTGTTAGCCAGGGGGTGGTTTTGTTTTTTATTCTTTTGGTTTTTAAGGGAGCAAGAGTATCTAGAAGATTTAGGAAAGTAGCATTAAAGTGTGCGATTGCATTTTCCAGGTGTAGAGTTTTTAGGGGGTACCAGTTAAGTGATTTTAGGGAGTCAGAGAAGGCTTTTGGGTTGAAGTTTCTTAGGCATCGGGTACTGATGTAATTATGAGAAACTTGTAAGGGAGAAGGAAGACGCCTAGCGAAGATGGTAAGGTGGTCGCTGAGGGAGTCAGGAAGAGTTCCACTATCAGGGTAGTAGTGGGGGTGAGAGACTAGGATCCAGTCTAGGATTCTGCCACTAGTGAAGTCTTTAGAGGGCCTAGTCGTGGAGTTGATGAGTTGAGAGTAGTTATACAGGTTGATGTTTAGGGAGTGTGCAGGGGACTGAATGGAGGACCAATTAATGTTGGTGTCTCCCATGATAATAGTTTCATTAGAGATATTGGTAGAAAGCCAGGAGAGGATATCTTCAAGTACTGAGATATTGTCTCCAGGGGGAATGTAAAGGGAGGCTATGCATATATGTTTGTTTAACTGAAATTGAGCTAGTATTAATTCTGTGTTGGCGAACTGGGGAATGACTTTATTATAGGGAGTAATGCATAGGGAGGATGAGTAGAGTAGAGCTACTCCACCACCCTTTTTTGGGCTCTGTCATTATATGCTTTCCTCTGAATGTGTGTGAGTACAAGGAAATGCAAAGCCCCAAACATGTTATCAATGTTCACACAGCCTTCCACACAGATAATGGTGCAGAAAGCAATGTCCATAACCCTATTAAAATAATCAAAACACATTTTTTTCTTTCATTTTATTCCTCCTCTGCAATAAAGTTTAAAGTGTAGCAACAAAATAAACAGCCCTTGAACCCAAGACCCCATACACCATAGTGAAGATACTTAACCAGTGAGCCATTTAAGATGTAGAATATTATGATGTTTTTCCTAACATATAATGCACTCTGGTTATTAAACATTAATGGAAAATAAACATCAGTCCTGAACCCAGGTGTCCATACACCATAGTCAAAGCAATTAACGAGTGAGCCATGCAAGATGTAGAAGTTTATGATGTTCTTCCCAGCATATCATGCATTCTGGTTATTTAACATTAATGGAAATAAAACTGTCAATCTCAACTCTTTAACCCAAGAGCCCATACACCATAGTCAAAGTACTTCACCACTAAGCTATTCAAGCTGTAGAACATTATGATGTTTTTCCCAACATATCACGCAGTCTGGTTATTTAACATTAATGGAAAAAAAACAGGACCCTGTACACTACAGTCAGAGAACATATCACTGCACCATCTGAGCTGTATGAATTGCTCTTGCTTTTTCAAACATATCATGCAACAGAGGCATACAACAATAGTGAGAAAACTCTGGAAACATTCATGTGTTGTATATAGACATATATACATATCTATATATAAACACACACACACACACACACACACACACACACATATATATATATATATATATATATATATATATATATATATATATATATATATATATAAACAAAACATCTGTGTTTCAGTTCAACTAAAGCTCCGTAACACTCCTTCTGAAACACAACCACACCACCACGGTTGAACAACAAACAGTTCCACTACACGACCACACTGAAACCAGCTCGACTGCTGAGACTTAGTAAAACCAATAGTTGATTTTATTTACATAAACTGTTAAGCGCTTTCACTCACAAAAATTGTGAGCTTCTTCAGAACAATCAATCATTCCTACATACTGTTTAAATACATAAAATGGCGTCAAACTATTTGATAACAATCAACCATTCTTAAAGAAACATGATACCAAATAAAGTAGATATAAAATGTGACATGAAATTCACACATATATAAACATAATATACATAATAAAAATAATACAATCTGTTGGACAGAAGAAGATAATCAATTAATTAAGCATCATCATTTTTTGTATTTTATACTTTTGTATTATTTTTATTATGTATATTATGTCCAGTGTGTGCTGGTTGAAAGCGCTTGACTATTGTTGGATTATTAAACTGATTTCTTGGATACTATAAGTTCGTTTTCTTGCACCACTGATCTGTCTGACAGGAAGGTGGTTCTCTTGTTTTATGAGTTTTGGTTGCCTTTTACACCGTTTTGGTTTTTTGACTGATTTATAGAGAACAGCTACCCCACCCCCCTTCCTAGAAGCACGATCCAGCCTGAGTATGTTATACCCGGGTGGTAACACTTCATTATCTGTGGTGTCAGGTTTTAACCAGGTTTTGAGGTTTCGGATAAACAGAGTATCTCAGAGGAGTGGATAGCCAGGAGTGCATGTAGTTCATGTAGCTTGTTGTTTATACTTCTAATGTTGAGGTGACAGGCCGGGAGAGAGTTAGGTGGCCTATTAATTGTAGGTTTATAACTTGGACTGCACATGAATGGCAGACCTCGATGCTTTGCCAGAGATGGCCTACATCTGTCACCCCTGGGCTTCTGGATACTGGCCAAGGCCCTTGCCACCCCTATAGTGCCTTTTTTTCTTTTAGTGTTCCAAAGACCAAATTACCACCATAACAGCTACAAACAAATACAATCTGAGAGTCATGCTGCTCAATGCTAAAAGTCTAAATCTCAAAAAGCACTCACTTGAATCACTCCTTAAAATGGAGAACATTGACATTGACATTTGTGCTGTAACAGAGTACCAGGCTATGACTCATTCCACACCTTTCGGCCCCAGAACTTGGACCAAAGCTCCAAAGGCAATGGTGTTTTCATATTCATAAAGGAAGCACACACCTCCAGACTGGTAGCGCAACATAATGCATCTGAGATACCTCCAGTGCAGCTAACATTGGATAAGACAGCGATTCAGGTCATAGCCTGCAGTGTGTCCCCAACCATGTCCCAAGATGCACACTCCACATTCCTAAGCACCCTGGAGAATATTAGGGTTCAAACTAACACTCTCATACTGGGTGACTTCAACTACCCCTCCATTAACTGGGAAAACTACTCATGTACCAATACACTTTCCCAACACTTTCTGGAATTCATAAATTCCAATGTCTTGGACCAGCTCATTCTTACCCCCACTAGAGGTAGCAACATCCTTGACCTGGTAATTACTAACATGGGTGACTGTTGCTCTACACCAATAGTCAACTCCTCCCTGGTTAGATTTGACCACAAACTAATCACCTTGGAAATCCACATCCCTCCCAACACCCACACAAAGTCAACCACCATGAAAAACTTCACCAAAGCTAACTTTGGGCTCCTAAAAACTGAGGTGGCTAACTTCATGGCACCCATGCAAATGAAGAATAGTTGCATGATCACCAAATCATACACCAATACACTGTATGAACACATATACAAATGCATGGATCTCTCCATACCCAATAGAACCAAAGTGCTCTCCTCAAAAAAAAAGGAAGTCAATCTGGTGGTCCCCTGCCATAAACAAACTCTACAACAGAAGGTGGAAACTGATGCAGAATAAGGTGAAGTCCCAAGACTGGAAAAACACCCTTATCAGCCCCAACAAAAGGTTGAGATCCCTCATGAAAACACAGTTGCAGTGGATAGTAAAGACAACCATAAGGCCTTCTATAGTTATGTAAAGAATCTCCACATCAATACCCATATTTGCTCTGAGCTATTGCACAATGGTACCTCCTATACCAAGCCAACAGATATTGCCAATATACTGGCCGACAGATTCAGTGCCAACTTTACCCCTTTCCCCTCAAAGGAACAATCACAATACCAGTAGATTGTCAGGCACCCAGTATTACTGCTGCACAGGTTAAATCAGCACTGTCCAAGGCCAAGAAAATAGTTTATAGTTTCTATGGGACTTGATAATATCCCTGGCTGTGTTCCACATGAACTACAGAGTGAACTGGCACCTCACCTGTGTGCCCTGTTCAATCACAGCCTCACCTCAGGCTTTGTCCCAACTGAATGGTGCATTATTACAGTCATCCCTCTCCACAAAGAAGGAGCAACTACAGACCCCGGGAACTATCGGCCCATTAGCCTGACGAGTCTGATATGCAAAGCTATGGAACGTATCATCATGGACCTCATAAACAAGGATACAGGGAATCTCCAAAGTCTGGATCCTACACAGTTTGGTTCTTTGAAGGGTAGATCATGCCTGTTCAACTTGGTCGACTTCTTTGGGTCAGTCACCAGAGCTGTGGATGAAGGCAAGGTGGTTCATAAAGTCTGCCTTGATTTGGCCAAGGACTTTGATACCATTCCCCACTCAGGAATCATAGAAAAACTCACTAAGCTAGGCATCAACCCATATATCACTAGGTGGGTTGCAAACTGGCTCACAGATAGAACCCACAGTGTGAAAGTAGCTGACTCCAAGTCAGACTGCCGACCAGTCACGAGTGGAGTCCCACAGGGTTCAGTCCTAGGTCCTCTCATGTTTGGTATCTACTTCTCTGAAGTCCAGGCCAACACGAGGGGACTATAGCTGAGAAAGTTTGCAGAGGATTGCAAGTTGGGAACTATCATTAACTCCCTAAGTGATAGTGACATCCTACAGAAAGGCCTCAATGAGACTGATTGGTTTCAGAAACATGGCCTTAAGCTCAATGCCAAAAAAATGTGTCATCATCCCCCTCAGGAAAAACCCAGTTCCCTTGAATTACCACATTGCTGGTAGTCCACTGAACACAGAAGGCGTTATAAGAGATCTTGGAACACAGGTTAACAGCAACTTCTCTTTTGACTACCACATTCCCACTGTGGTCAGAAAGTCCTTCTATGTGGCACATATCATTACTAAGGGTTTTGCATCCAGGAAGAAAGAGGTCATTGTCTCCATCTACTCATCCCTCATTAGACCAATCATTGAGTACAATACCCCATTTGGCATGTACCTCACTAGACACCTGCAACAACTGGAGAGACCGCAAAAGTACCTCACAAGGAGGGGCCCAGGCCTTCAACACTTATCCTATATGGACAGGCTCAAAAATCTCCGGTGATTCTCTGTCTCCTATTGCCTACTTAGAGGTGATCTCTGCTTGACTTACAAAGCCATGTGTGACCCAGCTCTGTTAGAAATGTTACATCTAAAGAAATACCAATCCCTCTGCATCACACACTTCAGACACCTCAACCCCAGTACCACAATCAAAAGAACATGCTGTAGGGACAGGTTCATAACCCAGAGATGGCCCATGCTATGGAATATACTTTCCATACATGTCAAGCAGAGCACCTCACTGGCCCTCTTCAAGAGAAATCTTGGATGGGAAATAGAACATTCACCATGGGGATCATTCCAGTGGCTCTACTCGACAAAGGCATAGGAACTATAGTTAGGTGGCATGATGCCAGGGTAATCCTATGGGCTAGGCTTGTAAATGTTCCAGGACCATATATATTTAGATAGTGTGTGTAGATATATATATATATATATATATATATATATATATATATATATATATATATATAAACAAAGAGTAAAAAGGTCACACAGATAACCAACTGGTTAAAAACCACAAAAAGAAAAATTTAGCAAAGCTAGACTTCTAACTGTGTGATACCTTAAACCTCTTACATCAGAGGCCTCATGGGATATATGCAATTCACCCCTTAAGGATATCAGATGTTTCAGCTAAATGGCAATTTTGAATGGCCATGACCTTTTCTTTTACTTTCACTTTTAAGTCTATGTATCGACAATTTCAGACCATTAATTCCAAATCCCTTTAGCTGTGGACATGCATGTTTCTGCCATCTTATGACATCATCAGCACAGAATAAGAGGAATATTTGACTTTTGGAAACAGGGTTGTCATACCCAGCTGATAGCCATAAACATTAGGGTGTCTACAAAATATCCCAACTAACAAACTAAAACAAAGAGTAAAAAAGTCACACAGATAATCAACTGGCTAAAAAACACAAAATGAAAAAGCTAGCAAAGCTAGACTTCTAACTGTGTGATACCTTAAACCTCTTACATCAGGGGCCTCATGGGATATATGCAAATCACCCCTTAAGGATATCAGGTGTTTCAGCTAAATGGCAATTCTGAATGCCCATGACTTTTTCTTTTACTTTAATTTTTAAGTCTATTTATCGACAATTTCAGACCATTAATAATAAAAAATAATTAGTATCGTACCAGGGAGGAATTGACTATAGGAGTAGAGCAACGTTTGTCCATGTTAGTAATGACCAGGTCAAGAATGTTGACAATATCAAATTATCAAGATAATTAATTTCGTCAAGGCCGATTGTATATGTAAAGTCCAAGAAATGAGTTGATTCCTTAATATAAGCCACAAATACAGTGATCATCTGCTCAGATCCATCCCAAAAAATAAATATGTTATCCAAAAATCTTATATACATTTTACAATAGTCCTAAAAAGGAGAATTAAAAAGAAACTTCTTCTCCCACTGTAACATAACAATGTTGGCGTAAAGACCCCCACAAGGGGAACCCATAGCTACGCCAACATCCTGGATGAAATATTCTTTCTCAAAATAAATACAATTGTTTTTCAGGACCAGGTTAAGTAATTGCTCATGCACATTAATACAAGGCTAAGACACACCTTTTTCTAATAGAAATTCACAAAACCACTCAACCCCAACATCATGGGGGATAGACATATACAAATCTTTGACGTCTATAGTAATGAATAAATCTGTGTCTAGAAAATCCATGCCATTAATCCTGTGTAAGAAATCCCATGAATCCTTACATAATTTTACTTCTTCAGAAACCAAGGCTTTTAATCTGATATCCAAAAACCTAGCAAGGGGATAAGTAATGGACCCTCTACCATTCACAATAGGGTGCATAGTAGGGTCAGAAATGTTCTTATGGATTTTGGGCAAGCCAAAAATACAAGGAATCTTTGGATGGGCCACTGACAAAAAATTGTACTCATCAATAGAGATAGAACCATCTATGAACAAATCTTTCATTTCATTCCTGATCCTATTAAAACAACCATTAAGTTCATTCAATGATATCCTTTTATATGCAACCCTTTCCAAAATCAACTTAATTCTTGTATTGTAATCACATACATCCATAATCACTATCCCTCTACCCTTATCAGGTTTTAAAACCTTAACATCTTTATTGTTTTTCAAACTAAATAAACCTTCAGTCTCATTTCCACTTAAATTCATTTGACATACTTTTCTCCGAATATTTCATACATCGATTTCACAAAGTTGTTCAAACACCATAATGGAAGGATGAACAGGTGGATTATAAGTGCTAGATATACGCAGCAGATTACTAACAGATTCAACAGATTTGAATAAAACATTAAGATTTAGCTTTCTAATAAACTATTTTAAATCAATCAGTGTCTGAGCCAAATCAAAACTCTTGAAAGGAACAAAAGTCAAACCTTTCACTAATAAATCACAAATATGAACATCAGTATTCATGGCACAGTAGTTAAAAACATTAAAAATCACCACTAGAATTCTTAAATACACTGCAATTTTCAAAAACAGGTTCCACAGGAACTAATTCCACCCCCGACGTCCCCCCCCTCCCCTCTGATAATTCGACTGATCCCCCCACCCATCCTCCATTCATGGAAAATCTCCCTTGGCCCTGATTGTTCTGGTTGTTGTGGTTGTTCCTGTCTCTCAACCTCTCCGATCTCCTCAAAGGATGAAAATTTGCTTGGTCTAAAAAAAGACTCTTGACTATTTGAAGGTGAAGCATTCCTAGTCAAATCAACATCACTATTCCAAGCTTGTGACCTGGGTTGTGGGGGATAAGCCATAATAGCATCATATTGTGTCCTGTCCCTTTCGATCTTTTTCATTTTCCTAGTTTTAATGGACACCATTTCTTGTTCAATACTTCTAAAGATGCGACTGTAGTCAAAAATATTGTCTTCATGTGCAATATCATGAGTAATCCTAGAATCCAATTCGGTTGCTTCCCTTGTCAATTCAGTTAATAAAATGTCATTACGTTTGACCGCAACCTCCATGTACTCAGAGCCATGGTGGTCAAACATAACAAGAAGCTCTTTGTGCAAAACAGAATTGACCACAATGCCAGTAGGAAAGCGTCACATACGCAATCCTTTTGGTACAAGTCTCAACCTCAGGCATTCCCTAAAATAGACATTGTCCAACTGTAATTTCTTTATTTTCAACAATATATGATCCAACTTCTGTAAATTATTTGTATAAGAAGATACACTTACATTTCCACCTGTAGAAAAAGTCAAATTCTGTCCCAGCCATTAATTCATATTAATAGCAACATTTACTGTATTCCTTACTGTGTCTCTTCTAGTGTTTTGCCCCACACTAGTAGTGCTCGTTTGTGAATGCTGATCCAAATGGTTCTCGACTACTCCAACAGCATTACTTGAACCTCCTTTATGTAGGAGGTTAACAGGCATGTCTCCATTCACTGGCTCATGACTGCTTGTGTTGAAATTTGCATTTTCAACATCTAAAAGGCTTTGGAAAGAGCTCTCGCCATCACGAACAGATGCAGCAGTCAGTACGTCCTGATTTCATCCTCCATTCAGAGCTGACGTCATCTGGGCATGCTCAATGCGGTCCATTTTCTGAGAGATCCTCTCAAGTTGGGCTAAAATCCGCTCAACTGACTCATCAAGCGACAAAGAAAATAAAAATTGCTGCGAATCAATCCCCTGTACCTCCAAGGCGATAGAAAACCAACAAAATATTTAAAAAGCAAACAAAATAAATATAAACAAAAATGGACTTCAGGGAGATATAAAACGCCAACAAAAAACAATCATAACTGTTGCTAGTTAAATCAATATATTCAATAAAACAAAAAAAGAGAAACAAATGTTTTCGTCTCCACAATAGGAGACTTTATCAAGTTCAAATATAAAACAAACTGACACAATTTTAAAATGTAGCATGCCCACACTGTAACCCCAATCAAAAAGGGTCACCAATGAATACATGAATAAATTAGCAAAAGCCAGCCCACATAACATTCAAGGCAAGCTTTCTAAATTAAAGCAATACAAGCTTATAAAGAATGAACTATACAAATAACATGTTTGGCAGAAAAAATGCTACTAAATAAAACAAATTGATTATATGCAATAGCTAAAAATATGTGCAATTGTTAAAATTAGGTTTAAAACTTCAAAAGCCCTACTAATACTATAAAACTAAATATGAGTATGCAATGTACAGAAATGCATCTGCACAAAATAAATAAAACATGAAATCTCACTGTACTGTGCAACAATGTATATCTGTGTGAGATTCACGTATAAAACTCTAATATAATATAATATAATATATTATAATAACCACCACGTAAAAGGAGGGGACACACTCAGGACCGGGAGCAGTAAATAAAAACAGATAACCAGCCATCAATACACACAAATGTTTTAATGTGTTTTGCTGTCAAGTATTACAGCATTACAAAACATATTTGCCTTAAATACTGGAAGCAATTGACACAATTACTTATGTTCTTAAACAGCCTCCAATTACACTCCTCAGTTAAGCCCCTAGGGGATACAGTATCAAATGATACAGTATAAATTGATTCTTCACATAACAATGGTTCTGTTATGTGTTCAATCAAACTGGGAAACAGACCTTTTCCAGGAAAGTTCATTGTAACCCACTGCAGTCCCCATGGTGAAATGTATAAAAAGTAACAGCTATAGAACGTTTGTCCATGTAATAACTAATATCTCTCACATGTTCTAACAGACTGATTCTAAGGCATGTCCTACTATTCCGCAGACCCATCCCTTGACTGTACAGGGTTCTACATGCTGTCCAGCCTTTGCACTCATATGTATGGCACCTACCTCACTTAATGTGTCTTATTCCACAACATCACTGGGATGATAGCAGGAATGTCAGCACTAAATACTGATAGACCATACCTATCAACCTTCTACTGCATGACAACTGGACAATGCCTATCAAATAAGTGGAGGGCAGACTTCCAAACACAGGGCCATATTTGAAATATTGCTGTTATACACTGAGAAAGTTGCTGGTGTTACAGGGTTGGTTGCAACATCTCTATTCTGAGGGATATGAAGTCAGAAACACAAATGGATGTTGCCATTTATTGGCAGCAATGGCCAGAGTATGCCACTGATTTGCCAAGGCAAATACCTATCTGGTTAACACACCAAACATAACAGGCAAACCTCTGGCCATTATGTGGATAGGCCTGCAGTTCAGAGCTATGCAACGCATAACTTTGTCAGACTGATATCCATGCAGAAGGAGCATGTACACACAAAGCCTGTAAAACTAGCAGTATTCACACCATATAACAGCAATGCCCACATTCGGTCCCTAAGTCTGTAACCTTCTCCACCATTTAGTTGGCCTGTCTCCACAAGTCTTGTTGTAAGAGTTATTCCCACCTGCTGTGTGTAAAACTCAGTAGTCATACACCAGGATGTGTTCCTCACAGCCAAGGCAAAGGGACAATGCCCACATTAAGTACTCAATTATAGGAGTGTGCTGCCATGACATTGGTTATTGGAAGAACTACCCAGCTGCTCTGCATGCAGTTAAGAAGTGGGGAACATCAATTGGTGCACAGGCCATCACCTGGTCAAGAGCATTACCTACAAAGGGCATGCAGACACCTATTCCAAACATCTGTCTACCAGTACTCCACGTTGAGAAACAAAAAGACGTGCAGCAACCTTCTGATACAACCCAGTGCAGTGTGAAATTATAAAAAGGTATGTGAAACAAGTCAGCATATACGTGAATGTAGTATGTGTTGTCTAATAGTGGGAAATAGGATTTTAAAAGATTTATGTCTGAGCAAGACTTGTTGTAGTGATGTCCTGCTAAACAGCACCTATGGTCATAGCATCTGCCTCTCTATGCTGTGACATATAACACAGCTCAGGACCCTAACTCACCCTAGGAAAGGACAGCTCACACATGACAAACACTTGAGTGTCTGTCAAACACTACCGACTGTGCCACTGCTAGGCCAGTTACAGGGATATTGTACATATCCATATGCTACCTGTGAATATGAGTATGATACACATGTTTGTCATGTAAATCTAAGGGGAAAAAAAACTTTCCTACCTTTACTTGAACTAGTGTAGCCCAGATACAGATTTGCTGTATCCAGGATTTTTTGTAAGCTTCTGAGCGGTGCTCTTTAATGTTTTGCTTACATCTGCTAGTTCTCTGCTCTCCTGCACTTTTATTAGCTTATTAGTCTAGCACTTTAAACTATTCCTGGTGCCAGAAAGTCTGCTCTTCAAATTTTCCCTTAGAACTAGCTGGTTTCTCAGTAGTACCACTAAAATATGAATCCCTGTGACTAGCACTTGCTGTAAAACCTGCTTGAAAGCACTAGGAAGCCTTAAACTGATACAAGCACTCAGTTCTCCTTGTTAATAAGGAGAAATTAATTATAGGCACTAAACAGCCTATAATTGCAAAGTACCTTGCCAAGGTAAGGAAAAACAGCTCTTATACTTTACAAAAGAAACACTGAACCAGGCATGTCTAAGGGTCAGCTTCCGGTGATTTCTCCTGTCCACCTGGTGAATCTGGGCATACTGGGGCAATGCAGCAATTGCCTCATGTACACAGACAACCCTCTCCTCCTACCACCCAGCACTACAACCTGCGAGAGATGCACTAACATAGCCAAACTGGAAGCAAAGCTCTCTCCAGCCAAGATTCTGCTAGACAGTCAAGAGGAGAAGGTTAACACCTGCACTACACCTCAAGCAACACATAGCCCTTCAAAACTCACGCCACCAACATCCACACATAGTAACACTAAACACACTTATGCGGAAACCCTTAACATTAACCTGCCCAAGAAACAAGGACCTCTGAAGCTGCAACGCAAATAAATACCAGTCACAACCAAAGTGACACATAGCTCAAAACACCAGTGTGCCACCAAACAACAGCCCCTAAGGCAAGACAACATACCCAATACTTTAGTCATAGGTGACTCTATAGTCAGGCACACTGATGTCCCACTCACCAGGCTGAACAAGGAGAAAATTACTGTCAGCTGCCTGTCAGGTGCCAGGATCTGCCACATAACATATGCACTCAAATCACTCCAAAACAAGTACAAATACAACTCTGTCATTGTCCATGATAGAGTGAATGACTTGAGACGTACCTCGCTGGACTAAATGAAAAGAGACATGGAAGAGCTCTCAGATCATGTAGCCCAGGCAGGTATGACCCTAGCCCTAAGCAGCATCCTGCCTTTGCCCAGAATTATGCTACAGTATAAGGACAAAATGATTGACTTCAACAATTGTCTGTTTCTGGTGTCATTCAAAGGGGATCCAGTATCTGTCTGCCTGGGATGACATGATTGACAAACCACAATACTTTGCCAGAGATGGTCTGCACCTGTCACCCCTGGGATTCAGGTTACTGGCTAAGGCTCTTGCCACCCCTATAGTGCCTTTTTTAGGCAAGGCTCAAAGGACAAAACCACCACCGTAACAGATATAAGCATGCTAAAATCTGAAGGTAATGCTACTCAGTGCTAGAAGTCTAAACCTCAAAATGCACTCTCTCGAGGCACTCCTAAAAATGAAGAACATCGATATCTATGCAGCAACTGAGAAGTGGTTTAAGGCTCCAGAAAGCACCCCTGCAATACCAGGCTACAACTCTTACCACACTTTTCGGCCACCAAACCAGGACTGAAGCACTAAAGGCGGAGGAGTGTCTATATTCACCAAGGATATTCACACTTTCAGGCTAGTTGCCCAACACAATGCATCTCAAATTCAACAGGTGCAACTAACACTAGGTAAGACAGCAATCCAAATTGTAGCTTGCTACAGATCCCCCACCATGCCCCAAGATTCTCACTATACCTTTCTAAATATACTAGAAAATATTAAGATACAACCAAACACCCTAATACTGGGTGATTTCAACTATCCTGCCATTAATTGGGAAAACTACTCAGGTACCAACACCTTTGCCCAACGGTTCTTGGAATTCATAAATTCCAATGCCCTGGACCAACTAATCCATAATCCCACCAGGGGCTCAAATATCCTAGACCTGGTCATTACCAACATGGGAAATCGATGCTCCACACCAGTGGTCACCCCCTCATTGGTCAGGTCTGACCATAAGCTAATCACCCTTGATGTCCACATCCTACCCCCACCCCCCAGTAGGATAACCTCCATAAAAAACTTCTCCAAAGCCAACTTCATGCTACTCAAGACAAAAGTGACAAACTTCATGACACCCATGCAGACAGGAACTGAAAGTTCGACTGCTGAATCCTGCACATAAGGCACTGTATGTGCACATCCACTCATACATGAATCATGCCATTCCAAACAGAACCAAGATGGTCTTCTCCAAAAAAAGGAACCCAGTCTGGTGGTCCCCTGCCCTAAACAAACTATACAACAAAAGGAAGAAACTGTTGCAGAAAAGAGGAAAATCCCATGATGCAAAAAACTCCCTTACCACCCTCAGTAAGAAGCTGAGATCCCTCATAAAATCCTCCAAAGCTAGTTATGAAAATAAAAATGCTAAAGATTCCAAGCACAACCACAAAGCATTCTATAGTTATGTCAAGAATCTAAATGGCAATGCTCAGATCTGCTCTTAGCTACAACAGAATGGCATTAATATATACTGATCCCAAGGATATTGCCAATATCCTGGCAGATCGATTCAATGCCAACTTCACCCACTTCTCACCCCCTAAAGGGCCCATCTCAATACCAAAAGATTGCCAAATTCCGGTAATCAAGGCCACATGGGTACAAAACGCACTCTCCAAAGCTAAGAATACAGCATCCATGGGACCAGCCGACATCCTGGACTGTGTACTACATGAACTACAAAATGAACTGGCACCTCACCTAAGTGTCATGTTTAATCATAGCCTCATCTCAGGCTTTGTGCCCAATGAGTGGCGCACAGCTACAGTTATCCCACTCCATAAGGGGGGATCCACCTTGGATCCCGGGAACTATCATCCCATCAGTCTGATGAGCCTGATCTGCAAAGCCATGGAACGCATTATCATGGAACTTATAAACAAAGACATTGGCAACCTTCAAACACTGGACCCCACCCAGTTTGGTTTCGTAAAGGGCCAATCTTGTCTCCTCAACCTGATTAACTTCTTTGAATCAGTCTCCAGAGCCGTGGACGAGGGTAAGGCGGTCCACACAGCCTATCTGGACCTTGCCAAGGCCTTTGACACCATCCTCCATAGATAAACTTACTAAGCTGGGCATTAATCCCTATGTCACTCGATAGGTTGCCAACTGCCTTACTGACAGACCCCACACTGTATAAGTAGCCAACTCAAAATCCACCTCCAGCCAAGTGACAAGTGGAGTACCTCAGGATTCAGTCCTGGAACTTGTTTGGCATCTACTTCTCTGAAGTACAGGCCAGCACTAAGTGAATTTGGCTAACAAAGTTCACAGATGACTGCAAACTGGGAGCCATTACTGAATCCCCAAATGATGTGGATATTCTACAAAAGGGTCTTACAGATACAGATGCTTGGTGCCAGCACCATGAGCTCAAGCTCAATGCCAAGAAATGTATAGTTATCCCCTTTGGGAAAAAACATTTACCCATGAATTACCACATAAGTGGCAGTACACTAAACACTGAAAGTGTGATAAGGGACTTAGGGACACAGATGGACAGTGGTCTCACCTTCGATAACCACATAGCCACAACAGTCAGGAAATCCTATGTGGCACACCTCATCACTAAGGGCTTTTCATCCAGAAAAAGGAGGTCATTGTCCCACTGTACTCATCCCTCATTAGCCCTATTATAGAGTATAATGTCCAGTTTGGTATGTACCTCACAAGACATCTGCAACAACTGGAAAGGCCACAGAAATACCTCACTAAAAGAATCACAGGCCTAAAGCAGATGCCCTATGTTGACCATCTAAAAAAACTCCAGCTATACTCTGTCGCATATCACCTACTCAGAGGTGATCTCTGCTTAACATACAAGGCCATGTCAAGCCCAGTGCTGTTGGACATGCTACATGTAAGGAAATCCCAATCCCTCAGAGTCATATGCTCCAGGGATCTAAACCTGGTCATCACAATGAACAAAACATGCTGGAGGGATAGGTTCCTGATCCACAGACTCCCCATACTTTGGAATAGACAGCCCATACATGTCAAGCTGAGCACCTCTTTGGCCCTGTTCAGAAGGAGCCTTGACAATTGGATGGGAAATAGGAAATTCACCCTGGGGATCACGTCAGCCACCCTGCTAGACAGGTGACCAGGGAAGTAAATATTCTGGTAAGAAATAGCCAGGGAATTCTTATGGCTAGGCTTGTGTAGGCCCTAGGGCCGATAGCCTAGTACCAACCTATGAACCTATAATGCAGACAGTGTCTGGGTTATGGACCTGTCCCCAAGCATGTTCTGTTGAATGTGGTAATGCGGTTGAGGTATCCATGGCATGTGGGGCATACAGACTGTGGTTTCCTAGCTGTGACATTTGTAACACAGCTGGGCAGATATTGGCATTGTCAGTCAAGCAGGAATTGCCTGTAAGTAGCCAAGATGTGAACGAGAACACTTGGAGGTTTTGGGATCTTTCTATATCAGACTTTTGTTTCATGCCAAGGGTCATACATGTCAGGTACACTTGCAGCCTACCCAATTGCTAAAGGTGTCTACTCAGCTACATGGCAAATGGGCCATTGGACCTGCTGATTGGCCTAATGAGCAGGGAGTAGAGGGAGACATTGACCTCTTCATTCCTGGATGACACACCCATAGTTATGCAATGTGCCACATGGAAGGACTTTCTGACAGTGTGGTGGTCAGAAGAGAGGTTGCTGTCAAGCTATGTTCACAGACCTCCTATAAGGATATCTGTCTCCATTGGACTGCCACCAATGTGGTAATTTGTGGACAACACATTGATTCAACAGGGGATTGGGACACATTTCTTGACAGTAAGACTATGGCCAGTGTTTTGACAACAGTTAGAGGTGTCAGTGACAACTTTATGCAGAATGTTAACATAATCTGAGGATGTAAACAGACCCCCTAATAAGCAGTTGTCTGCAAACATTGTTAACCATAGTTCATTCCTGTTGGGCTAGATATCAGAGCCACACACAACACACAAGACTGGACACAGGACAAGAACCTGTGGTACTCCACACATGACTGCTTTGGTAGTCTGACATGGAGTCCACTGCCTTCACACTGTGAGATCCATCTGTGAGCCAGTTTGCAGACCACTTAGTGCTATAGGGATTAATAAATAGATGAGTGTGTTTGCCTATGATTCCTGAGTGTGGAATTGTATCACATGATTACAAGGGCCACATATCTTGTTTTGGACTCCATATTGTTCTATAGTAATATCACATGACAAACAGCTTATAGGACTGAAGAGTGTCCACAGCTACCGCAAAAGTGGGCCCTGTACATTGCACATTTGGTCGTTTGCTGGGCGGACCACACAAAACTGTAGCAAAACCCAACTCCAGTGGATATGGATCACAATGTTAATAACACAACCACAGACAGAAACACACACACACTTGACAGGAATGAGATACAAACTCCTACCTCACTAGTTTACTGCACTACAATACCATGCATTTATCAGATGCACCACGACACTTACATATTTGAGAGCTGTCCAAAGGTATCTTTAAAGGTGAGTGACATCAGCAGCAATGATAAAGGAGGGGAAAGGGAAGTGTAGTAAGTGCCAATGGCCTCAAAATCATGTCTCTATAACTACAAACACTCTCACACAAACAATCACACTTTTACATTTGTCAGGAGCAAGATTAGAACTCCTACCTAACTAGTTTACTGCACTATAGTATTACGTATTTATCAGACGCACCACAAAGCTTACATATTTGAGAACTGTCCAAAGGTATCGTTAAAGGTGAATGACAGCAGCAGTGCTAAATGAGGGCAATGTGAAATGGAGTGAGTGGGAATGGCCTCACAATCATTCACTTACAAACACACACACAAACAGACACACCTTTCCATTTGACATGACTGTGATTAGGATCACTACATAAATAGTTATTGGTATACACAGTTATCAGAAGCACAACAGAGACTATAGGGCTGAGGGCTAACAAAAGGAATTTGTACAGTGACTGACTGCAGCACAAGTTCTGATATTGGGTAATGGGATGTGTACTGGGTGGGGATGGAGTAAAACAGGAATTTCTTCACACACACACACACACACACACACACACACACACACACACACACACACACACACACACACAGTTGCCAGGACCAAGATTCAAAACCCTACCTATCTACTTATCTTCTTTAGTATGTTATGCATTTATTGCACACACTATTGAGCTTGCAGATGTGAGGCTTCTCCAAAGGTACATCTAAGGTGACATACATCAGCAAATAGTGTAGACTGGAACTATGGGATGTGTACTGGGTGGGAAAGGCTTCATAATGGTACTCTCTCTATCACTGTCTGTGTCTCTCTTCCCCGTGTGTATGTGTGTGTGTATGTTTGAATTATTGTAGTATGTTGACCTTAGATATGTGTGCGTATCACACAAAACAGATAGAGATTTACCACATATCTGCCACCTACAGCTGGCTGTGGGTTTTCCTGTCCAATGTGTGTGTGTGTGTGTGTGTGTGTGTGTGTGTGTGTGTGTGTGTGTGTGTGTGTGTGTGTGTGTGTGTGTGTGTGTGTGTGTGTGTGTGTGAAGACCAGACAGTTTACATTTTGGTGTGTGTGCACGGACATCTGCAGATAACATATATCTATGGTCCACTGTGGTGTCAGACATGGGCTTTATTTCTCTAAGTGTAGGAGCATGCCTAGTATGACCTTCTATATTGAGTGTGGGGATCCATTCTCTACGTGTCGGAGCATGCCCAGTATGACCTTCTGTATTGCTTGTGGGAATCCATTTCAGGGAGAGTTGTACTCCAGTCCAGGGTTTTGTGTGCTACAGCTACACCTAGCAAACTATTTTTGCAGGATATCTGTAGCTAGGTTGCCAATATGGAGACACAATTGGTCCAAACATGGGGGGATACTGCATGTAACTAAGTTTTCTATTACTGTCTGTGTTGCTTGTGTAACATGTTCTGTTTTAGCATAGATTTTTGGACATATGTACTGTTTTACAGAGTAATGTGTCATCAACTACTGACAGATGTCATTGTTTGCTCACAGTTGTTTACCAGGGAGGTACAAGAGCAATGAAGCAGAGACCAATATTGTGAGGCAAAGACTAGACATTGTGGCACAATCCTGCCATTGTGGAGGGGTGGCTACAGACAATTGAGTGATGGGTCTGTGTAAATGGTCCAGCACCTTGGTGCTATGCTGGCTGGAGATCCCCTACTTGTGCATTTCTCAACTTAACTGAATGGCCATATCCTGCTGTGGGCATATCTCTCAGTTGTACAAATTTGGCCAGGTTATCCAAAGGCAGGGCTCATATATCTGGTCAATTTCCCTTCACATTGTGGTTTACAAGCAGGTTTGTGGTTATGCATTCATGGGTTTGCAGTCAGGGGGAAGTATGAGCAGACATTTGAGTTTCAGACTTCACACCCTCCATGATATCCATGCTTTTATGCCCCCCCCTCTGTAATTCTATCCTCATCCCAACAGTATGGGAGCAATATATCAGAAATATTTCTATAGTATGACCTTTATCACAGCAATATTTTTGTCTTGGTCGACAATTCATGCACCAGGACATGGAGAGACATGTTACTGGCATTTGTCAGCATGGCCTTGCATTTGTTTTCTGCTTAATGTGTGGACCCTATGACATTCCGTATGATGGCACTATGGGTGAAGCATATGATGGCACTATGGGTGAGCCATGGGCATTTGCCAGAGGCCTGTAGGCCACATGTGAGTGATGCAGGCCACTGCATTTTGTCACTCATACGTTACCAGGCTGCAAGCCAGTGGATTCCCCTGGGGTGACATTGGCAAGTGGGTGAGGTGTTCCTGGCAATCCTTCTAGTTCATAGTGATGAATCAGTCTGGATGTTTGCAGGGTGCTGCTTATGGCTATGGACACACCTGCATGGGACACCATTTCAGCATGCTGCATGCTGTGTGTATTCCATAAAAGAAGTGTAGTGATTCTGTAATCATTCCCAATAGCAAGGATATGACTGATGAAATACCTGTGGTTGTTGGGGGGGGGGGGGTGGACTGAGTGCATGTGTGATATGGAAGCTTATGGCACCTGACTCACAGATATGACTGGGACCTTCTCCTTCTCCTGCCTTGTATGTGGACAACAGCAGTGTGTCATTACTTTATAACTGTGATTATGTGGGCTGCCAGTGATTGGGCAGACAACCAGTATTCCATATTAGACAGACAACTAACATGATGCTAACCTTTATATTTAACTCCAAAGGTGTGAGGAGCTCATAGTTACTTTCTAGGCACTGCATAGAGTACTTCCACCTGTGTACTGTTTCTGTGTATGAACCCCCTGTTCATAGCCTGTCCAGCTTTCTGACAGTGACACATATTGACATATGGACAGTGAGCATGTACAACTAGTAACATAGGTGTAGCTGCGAAGCAGATTGGTTGGCACTGTAGTTGTTGTAACATGCCCCTGTCAACCACAGTACTGTACCTAGGTCATTGAAACACAACATCCAGGCCTACATGCTGTCCACTTCCAGACAATATTAAGCACTCACAAAAGATTGTCACACTGACCCTTGCATATAGTGGACATACACCAATTATCATGTTGATTGGGACAGCTCAGACTATCTGTGCTCCGCTGAAATTACTTTGCAAACTTACATGTTACTGCCATTTATACATGGGGTTGGTGGGGGGCACACCTGACAACTTTCCACATTTGCACTGACTGCACTGGTATTTCAGTTATAACTCTGTTTGCTTCCATTTAGTATTGTATTGTGCCCTGTCTTGCAGAATGGAAGAATATCAGTAAAGTACACAAGTTAGATTATAATGGCACACATTTCAATTTCAGACTTCATACTCTTCAGAACTTACACAAGTTAGATTGTAATGGCACACATTTCACTTTCAGACTTCTTACTCTTCAGAACTATACTGCAACTGCCAGACCTGTTGTAATATGCCTGTGTAGGTCTGTAGGGGGGCTGTTCCCCATTGCCAGCCTTTGTGGAGCTTTGCCCGACCTTTATTCCCAGTCATCTACACCTGTCCTGCTGGGTGAGGCTGGGGGGTGGATATGGGAATGCTCATTGACATCCATGTGTGTGACCTGTGGGCACCCACTGTTAGTCGAGTCACCACATGTACTGCAGTGGGAGTTGTCACCTTGAGTACTACTGGCTAGTATGGGGACAACAGTATTTGTTATGGATTTCATGCTGTCCCATATAGCTGTCAGCTATCTGCTGCTATCCCTTTTCGCCAACCAATTCCCTTGCATGCTTGCATCCATAACATAGATATAACTATCAGAACAAATTACTCCATTCAGTAATTGATAGTAAGGGTGACTTACCTTGTGCTTGGGGTGGTATTGAGGATGGTGTCGGAGGGCTGACTATGTGGGATGCACGCAGTACACTCCCTATACATGGTAAAACTCAGGTAGTGTTATGTTTGGTATCCCTTTTACTGTATGTGCGAGTTGGAGAGAGGTATCAGTCCCTGGGTCCCTACAGTGTCAGTTTGTGTGCTATGCATTGCCTCTTTACCAAGGCATGGGCATACTGGGCATGCCTCTGTCTGCCAGTATGTGTGCTTTTTATGTTCTGTCAGGCGGCTACATTACTGTGCAGAGCACACTCCTTAAGCTTATTTCAGCATAAATTCATTTAGCCGAGTAGATAAAGCTTACACTAGCATCCACGTGGTCCCCCAACTACGCAATACTGGGTTCTAAAGCTGGTAGTAACATTTGTATGAAATTGATAATGGTTATGAAAAAACGCTGATTATACTGCTTGTTTACTTGTAACTGTTGAGCGTACTAGCTACTTAACTGTAAAACATTTTCGGGCACTTATTGCCTTGTTCGATAGGAAAGTGTCTGTAGAATGATAAGGGAAGGCGACAGTATATCTTACAACTAATTCGCTAATCATTCCTATCAATGTTTGTATTGTAGAAGACAGTACTAACAGCCTATAACTAGGTGTTCTGTGGTTAGCGCTTCTCATACGCTGCACTACATGTAATAGTGTTATCTCTATGCCTTTTTGTGTGATACTGGACATCCATTTTTCCCCTGCTTACACATCTCCTCAGGAAGGTGATAGAGTCTGTAATTACTGATCAATACGTAGATAACCTTGCTGGTTTATATAAATGTTACCCTAGGTTGTTGTTTTGCCTTACTCACAACTGTAACTTCTTGGAGCTGTTGTTCCAATTATTGCCTCTTACATTGATACTGCATAGGGTCAGACTAATTACTTGTATGCTTTTTATTATGTTAGCTCAACAAATAGTTTTGCACATATCTGTAAGCTGACTGTATTACATTACCTGTGTTTATTTCTCTCTCTCTTACGCCTGATTATACTGTGATTGAGGGTTAGTTACTGTATTGACCTAGCTTTTAGTATCTAAGGCACAATTTTTAGTTATATGTTACCTGTATCCTTGACTGCTATATGTGCTTATGTTGTCTTTCTCTCTCTCCCTTTTATGTTATTCAGCCGTATACACCTGGGTTCCGGCCTTTACCCTTGCTAAAGAAGCCCTGTGGAATCCATATTAAAGAACATAATCCTGAATAGGATTTAAACGTCCTCCCCACAAAGACTGTCTACCCAACATAGTCGCTGTTGGAAAGTATGTCCTACTATTGCATTTTCTAACTGTATTCTCCAGGTTATTTTACCTCCCTCCCAGGTTAACCAGCAGCCTACCCCTCCCCCTCCTCCTCCTCCTCTTCCAGTAGCGGATAAGGCACTCTCTCTTACCCTCCTTTCTTCAACACTATCCCTGTGGCAACTCTCCCCCTTACCGAGATACAGCACTTTGTGAGCTCTTTGCTTGCCCTGTCTCTTGGTATTCCTGAACTTGGCCACTAGGTGGCGCCCTCTCTATTACAAACCTCAGGTTTTCCTTTATCCTCGCAGTAGAACTCTGCCTCCTGTTATCCCCTAGTACTGACCATACTATTCTAATCTACTGCACCCTACTCTGCTACTTCACTTAGCTACCTTATACTTGGTCTTATCTCCCAAACCCATCTTCTTTCCTCCCTGCACTCTACCCTATAGTTTTTATTCTTACCCTTCACCATAAATAGTGCTTCTCTCTTTTTCTCTGATTGTTTTACTGCCTTTGGTCCCCTCACTGGCTCTTTCCGCTTCTCCTGAGGGCTCACTCCGCTCCCTTCCCTACCCCGAATTCCCACCCACCCCCAGGGATCCTACCTTTATACTTCCTTGACCACACCCCACCTCACTCTGCTCCTATCACAGCACCTGCCCCACCTACACTCATTAACTCTATACTCCTATCTTACTACCACACCCCTCTCCTCATATTCCCTTTCTAATTGCCCTAACTCACTCTTTAACATCTTATTCCTGCTAGTTCCAACCTTCCTAATCTCACCCCACTAAAAACATGGCTTTAAGCCTTAAACTTCTTTATCTTCTGCTACTCCTTAACATCCTTCTAATACACTATTCTTTTACTTCCTATGAACATCTTACCCTTAGCAAGTCTCCTAATTTAGCCACACACACAACCTCCATTCTTCCTCAAGCTGAACAAACACACACTAATATCCTCTCATCCTCTCCCTACCTTCCCCCCCATTCCACAAATTACACCACATCAGGTCTCTAACCTCAAAACGGTTCTATCTAGTACCCTCCTAAACCACAAAGACATTTTCAATCCCACAAACCCTTTTACTATTACATGGAGATATCCACCCCAACCCTGGCCCCAATAATCCTCTCAACCATGACCTTTCTAACCATACTGCTTACATCTCTAGCTCACCTTTCTCTAATAACTCCCTCTCTATAGCACACCTTAATATTCGTAGCATCAACAACAAAATCACACAACTCCATGCTATAATTGACTTCTATGCCTTCGATATCCTCTGTCTCACTGAAACCTGGCTTAAACCAGGTACTAAAGACAACGAAATCACTCCTCCTGGCTATAGCACCTTAAGGCAAGATCGTCCTAACAAAAAGGGAGGAGGAGTAGCTTTACTTTACAAATCCCAACTACGGGTGTCCTTAATGGACTCCCTACCTCCCTCCCTAGGTAATGCTGAAATACTCTGTACCAAACTCCAACTAAACAAAAACAAAGCCATCTACATAATATGTTCCTACATCCCTCCAGGCAATAACTTAAACACACTTGAAAATATTCTCAGTTGGGTCTCCTGCAACTTCCCTCAAGAAACTATAATCTTAGGTGACTTTAATATTGATTGGAACTCCTGCATCTCTCCCAAACCTACCATTCACCTCAATCTCTTTAACTTTCAACAAACTATTAATTCCCCAACTAGAATTGACAAAACAACCAATAAACAAGCAATCCTGGATATTGATTAACAATAATCCCCATTCTTATAAGACTGGAATACTCCCAGACAATATTAGTGACCATCTCCTTACCTATATCACTAAACAAAAGATAATACTCTCAAACAAGCTATTTACCGTACTGTACATAAAAAAAAATTTAACCTGTCCTCTTTCCTTAATGACCTCAAGGTATGCAACTGGCCAACTCTAAAACACCTCCCACTTGATGAAGCAGTTGCCTATTTCAATAACACTTTCCTACAAATTCTACAGCAGCATGCCCCTGCTCGATTAATTAGAATAAGCTCCAAAGCTGCCCCTTGGCTTTCCAAAACAACCAAACAAACTATGCTAGATAGAAATAAAATTTGGACTAAATGGAGAACCACTAAAAACCCTGCTGACCTTCTAAACTTCAAACACCTTAGAAATACTGCAAAAAAACTCACCCATCTTGATAAAAAAACTATTACCTTCAATATCAACAAAACCAAAATTACAACCCCAAAAAATTCTGGTCAGGAATCAATAAACTGCTACATCCAGGGAATACCAAAACACCCACACCTGCTACCTTAGCTCAAACTCCACCCGACAGAATAGCCGATACCTTTAACAACTTCTTCTCTGAAACAGTCACCTCTCTAGAAAACACCATGACTCCACCCCTTCCTCAAAACACCTCTCCTCAAAATAACACCCCCACTCTAAAATTTAGCACAGTCTCCACATCCCACATACGTAAGTTACTCTCTAAACTTAAACCTTGCACCTTCAGCCGACAAACTGCCAGCTGAATACCTACAACTAGCAGCATCAGCACTAGCTTACCCAGTCTCGATCTTAATTAACAGAACAATAACCGAATCTACTATCCCATCCTGCTGGAAAGTCTCCTATATTATTCCCCTCCATAAAGGAGGTAACTCTAATGAACTTTCTAACTACCGACCTATAGCCCTACTGTCTCCTCTATCTAAAATCATGGAACGTTGTATTCACCATCAACTCCTAAATCATCTCTTGCAAAATAGCCTACTAGTAGACTCAACACGGTTTTAGGCCCCACCATAGTACTTCCACCCCTTCTCTCCTTCACCGACATAATAAACAAAAATCGCTATTAACAACCTTTTCTCCTCTGCCTTATTCCTAGACCTCTCAAAAGCCTTTGATATGGTTAACCATCAACTACTCCTAGATACATTGATATCACTATCACTTGACTCTTCAGCAGTACAATGGTTTGACTCATATTTGAATGATAGAAAACAAGCTGTCCTCTGGGACAGCCATATATCCTCCCAGCTCCCAGTCACTATCGGTGTTCCTCAAGGATCCATCTTAGGTCCCCTCCTCTTCTCTACATTTATAAATAACCTGGCTACTTCACTCCCAACATCCACTTGCATTCAGTATGCAGATGATTCAACTCTCATCTGTTCTGCTTCATCTTCAGGAGAACTCCACTCTTCCACCCAGAAAATCTTTACTATGCAGAAAAATGGTTCCAACATATCTGTCTCTTCCTTAATCCCAAAAAAAACAAATTACTACTCTTTACACCAACCCTTAAATCTGCCCCAATCTCATTTTCCATTATGTCTGGCAATGGCACTATCATCAATCCTGACTGTTCCACCAAACTCCTAGGCGTTACTATAGACAATCAACTGAGCTTTGACTGTCACATTGATCTAACCATCAAGGCTGTTAATAAAAGATAGGTGCCCTTTATAGACTTAAGCCCTTTCTTACTGCAGCTACCCGAGTGTCTCTAGCCCAAACTCATCTCCTATCTACACTACTGTATGCCTCCCCCTCATTTATTAACATTTCAAAAGCTAACCACCGGAAACTAGCCACAGCCTACCATAGTATTGCCAGGTTTGCCACTGGTTCCCCTTATCGAACTCACCATTGTCATAATCTCAAAAACCTTAACTGGCTAGAACTACAGAATCAAATTCTCCTACAGCAATTAGTCATCACGTATAAAATTCTCCATTACCCCTCTAATACACCCATACTTAATAACCTTATCGCCCCATACAAAAATCTTACTTCCCTTCGCTCAGCCAACAAACTTCTAGTAGCTACTCTCAAATCCTACAATAAAGCAGGTGACTCCTTATTTGCCAATACTGTTGGATCTCACTGGAATAAACTTCCCAAAGAACTAACCACTTTAGGCTCATCCCACCTTTTCAAAAAACAAATAAGGAAACATTTGCAATCTCACTGGCTATGCCCCTGCTCAAATCCTGACTGAGCTTAAGAAACTATCACTCTCTCCCGCACCCTACATTGCTCTTCTACCTACCCTATTTCACTACTTCTATCCCTCCAAGAAGTAGACCTAGCAACCCACCAGCCTGTTTATTACTCCTGTCTACCTCTTTTTATGTTACTCACCACTATTTCTGTAACCTGTCTTCTCTCCATGTATCTAACCAAGTTCCAGACTTCCTGTGTGCAAATCTCTATCCTAAAAGTAGTACTCATCACAATATGTCTGCTACTAACTGGCTAATATGTCTAAATTTTTACAATCTCTCCACCTGTTCCTATTTTCTCCCTTCTTCATTCTTTTTTTAGCAGTCTCTCTATAGTAAATATTTCAGTTATAATGATTCCATACTGCTGTTTATTTCTTGTTTAAATTGCCTTTGCATTACTATTCTATATATCAATTTTTCCCTTAGTTGCCTGCATGCTTTTTATTTACTTGTTATTTGTTAGTCACTTAGTTTATTAGTGGAGCTTTTCTCCTCGGGCCTCTGCTGAAAATGGACATGTATCCAGCCAGACTAGCCCGGTCAACAAATGTAAAATAAATAAATAAAATATGTCAAGGCAGCGGAACCATGACTTGAGCATTCCAAACACACACTCTGTAATGATCCTGGTTTCTGCATGTGCCTCATTATGGCATTCTTGTTCAGGGGTGTGTGCATTTCTGATGGGTGTCATCAGCCACAGCTCCAGTGGGTAGCCAGCATCCCCCACTAGATGGCCAGATGGGATTTCCCCCCTGGGAAACCACTGATACAGCTGTGAGGAATGCCAGATGTGGGAGTCATGACAGCTTCCAGTGCTGCCAGCACACACTTGCATGATAATGCCCTGGGTATCGCACACAACCTGGCAGATGATGGAGGGGAAGCCCTTGCGGTTGATGTAGACTCTACCGTGCTTTGATGTGGATGTGCATGCAGTCTTTGGCATCCAGTACCTGCAGGTATTCAGCTACACAGTGGAAGAGACACATATTGCTTTTCAATTCTTCACAGGTGTTGGGGAAGTAGATGTGTTCACAGACATGTGGTATCATGGCATAGGTTCATAGGTTGGTATTAGGCTATCGGCCCTAGGGCCTATACAAGCCTAGCCATAAAAATTCCCTGGCTATTTCTTCCCATAATATTTACTTCCCTGGACCCCTGTCTAGCAGCGCGACTGACATGATCCCCGGGGTGAATTTCCTATCTCCCATCCAATCATCAAGGATCCTTTTGAAGAGGGCCAAAGAGGTGCTCTGCTTGACATGTATAGGCAGTCTATTCCAGAGTCTGAGGAGTCTCTGGGTCAGGAACCTATCCCTCCAGCATGTTTTGTTCATTGTGATGACAAGGTTTAGATCCCTGGAGTGTGTGTCTCTGAGGGATTGGGATTTCTTTAAGTGTAGCATGCCCAACAGCTCTGGGTTTGACATGGCCTTGTATGTTAAGCAGATATCACCTCTGAGTAGATGATATGTGACAGAGTATAGGTGGAAATTTTTTAGACAGTCAGCATAGGGCATCTGCTTTAGGTCTGTGATTCTTTTAGTGAGGTATTTCTGCGGCCTTTCCAGTTGTTGCAAATGTCTTGAGAGGTGCATACCAAACGAGGCATTGTATTCTATAATGGATCTGATGAGGGATGAGTACATTGGGACAATGACCTCCTTTTTTCTGGATGAAAAGCCGTTAGTGATGAGGTGTGCCACATAGAAGGATTTCCTGACTGTTGTGGTGATGTGGTTATCGAAGGTGAGACCACTGTCCACCTGTGTCCATAAGTCTCTTATCACACTTTCAGTGTTTACTGTACTGCCACCTATGTAGTAATTCATAGGTACATGTTTTTTCTCAAAGGGGATAACTATACATTTCTTGGCACTGAGCTTGAGCCCATGGCTCTGGCACCAAGCATCTGTTTCTGTAAGGCCCTTTTTAGAATATCCACATCATTTGGGGATTCAATAATGGCCCCCAGTTTGCAGTCATCTCTGATCTTTGTTAGCCAGAGTCCCTTAGTGTTGGCCTGTACTTCAGAGAAGTAGATGCCAAACAAGAGCAACCCAGGACTGAACCCTGAGGTACTCCACTTGTCACTCGTCTAGAGCTGGACTTGGAGTCAGCTACTTTTACAGTCTGGGTTCTGTCAGTAAGCCAGTTGGCAACATATCAGTGATGTAGGGATTAATGCCAAGCTTAGAATACCTATGGGGTTCCATTGGGCATGCTGCATGCTGTGTGTATTCCATAAAGAAGTGTAGTGATTCTGTAATCATTCCCAATAGCAAGGATATGACTGATGAAATACCTGTGGTTGTTGGGGGGGGGGGGTGGACTGAGTGCATGTGTGATATGGAAGCTTATGGCACCTGACTCACAGATATGACTGGGACCTTCTCCTTCTCCTGCCTTGTATGTGGACAACAGCAGTGTGTCATTACTTTATAACTGTGATTATGTGGGCTGCCAGTGATTGGGCAGACAACCAGTATTCCATATTAGACAGACAACTAACATGATGCTAACCTTTATATTTAACTCCAAAGGTGTGAGGAGCTCATAGTTACTTTCTAGGCACTGCATAGAGTACTTCCACCTGTGTACTGTTTCTGTGTATGAACCCCCTGTTCATAGCCTGTCCAGCTTTCTGACAGTGACACATATTGACATATGGACAGTGAGCATGTACAACTAGTAACATAGGTGTAGCTGCGAAGCAGATTGGTTGGCACTGTAGTTGTTGTAACATGCCCCTGTCAACCACAGTACTGTACCTAGGTCATTGAAACACAACATCCAGGCCTACATGCTGTCCACTTCCAGACAATATTAAGCACTCACAAAAGATTGTCACACTGACCCTTGCATATAGTGGACATACACCAATTATCATGTTGATTGGGACAGCTCAGACTATCTGTGCTCCGCTGAAATTACTTTGCAAACTTACATGTTACTGCCATTTATACATGGGGTTGGTGGGGGGCACACCTGACAACTTTCCACATTTGCACTGACTGCACTGGTATTTCAGTTATAACTCTGTTTGCTTCCATTTAGTATTGTATTGTGCCCTGTCTTGCAGAATGGAAGAATATCAGTAAAGTACACAAGTTAGATTATAATGGCACACATTTCAATTTCAGACTTCATACTCTTCAGAACTTACACAAGTTAGATTGTAATGGCACACATTTCACTTTCAGACTTCTTACTCTTCAGAACTATACTGCAACTGCCAGACCTGTTGTAATATGCCTGTGTAGGTCTGTAGGGGGCTGTTCCCATTGCCAGCCTTTGTGGAGCTTTGCCCGACCTTTATTCCCAGTCATCTACACCTGTCCTGCTGGGTGAGGCTGGGGGGTGGATATGGGAATGCTCATTGACATCCATGTGTGTGACCTGTGGGCACCCACTGTTAGTCGAGTCACCACATGTACTGCAGTGGGAGTTGTCACCTTGAGTACTACTGGCTAGTATGGGGACAACAGTATTTGTTATGGATTTCATGCTGTCCCATATAGCTGTCAGCTATCTGCTGCTATCCCTTTTCGCCAACCAATTCCCTTGCATGCTTGCATCCATAACATAGATATAACTATCAGAACAAATTACTCCATTCAGTAATTGATAGTAAGGGTGACTTACCTTGTGCTTGGGGTGGTATTGAGGATGGTGTCGGAGGGCTGACGATGTGGGATGCACGCAGTACAGTCACTATACATGGTAAAACTCAGGTAGTGTTCTGTTTGGTCTACCTTTTACTGTATGTGCGAGTTGGAGAGAGGTATCAGTCCCGTCCCTACAGTGTCAGTTTGTGTGCTATGCATTGCCTCTTCATAGGGCATACTGGGCATGCCTCTGCTGACAGTATGTGTGCTTTCTATGTTCTGTCAGGCGGCTACATTACTGTGCAGAGCACACTCCTTAAGCTTATTTCAGCATAAATTCATTTAGCCGAGTAGATAAAGCTTACACTAGCATCCACGTGGTCCCCCAACTACGCAATACTGGGTTCTAAAGCTGGTAGTAACATTTGTATGAAATTGATAATGGTTATGAAAAAACGCTGATTATACTGCTTGTTTACTTGTAACTGTTGAGCGTACTAGCTACTTAACTGTAAAACATTTTCGGGCACTTATTGCCTTGTTCGATAGGAAAGTGTCTGTAGAATGATAAGGGAAGGCGACAGTATATCTTACAACTAATTCGCTAATCATTCCTATCAATGTTTGTAATGTAGAAGACAGTACTAACAGCCTATAACTAGGTGTTCTGTGGTTAGCGCTTCTCATACGCTGCACTACATGTAATAGTGTTATCTCTATGCCATTTTGTGTGATACTGGACATCCATTTTTCCCCTGCTTACACATCTCCTCAGGAAGGTGATAGAGTCTGTAATTACTGATCAATACGTAGATAACCTTGCTGGTTTATATAAATGTTACCCTAGGTTGTTGTTTTGCCTTACTCACAACTGTAACTTCTTGGAGCTGTTGTTCTAATTATTGCTTCTTACATTGATACTGCACAGGGTCAGACTAATTACTTGTATGCTTTTTATTATGTTAGCTCAACAAATAGTTTTGCACATATCTGTAAGCTGACTGTATTACATTACCTGTGTTTATTTCTCTCTCTCTTACGCCTGATTATACTGTGATTGAGGGTTAGTTACTGTATTGACCTAGCTTTTAGTATCTAAGGCACAATTTTTAGTTATCTGTTACCTATATCCTTGACTGCTATATGTGCTTATGTTATCTTTCTCTCTCTCCCTTTTATGATATTCAGCCATATACACTTGGGTTCCTGCCTTTAAACCTGCTAAAGAAGCCCTGTGGAATCCATATTAAAGAATATAATCCTGAATAGGATTTAAACGTCCTCCCCACAAAGACTGTCTACCTAACATAGTTGCTGTTGGAAAGTATTTCCTACTATTGCATTTTCTAACTGTATTCTCCAGGTTGTTTTACCTCCCTCCCAGGTTAACCAGCAGCCTACCCTTCCCCCCCTCCTCCTCCTCTTCCAGTAGCGGAAAAGGCACTCTCTCTTACCCTCCTTTCTTCAACACTATCCCTGTGGCAACTCTCCTCCTTACCGAGATACAGCGCTTTGTGAGCTCTTTGCTTGCCCTGTCTCTTGGTATTCCTGAACTTCACTAGGTGGCGCCCTCTCTATCACAAACCTCAGGTTTTCCTTTATCCTCACAGTAGAACTCTGCCTCCTGTTATCCCCTAGTACTGTCCATACTATTCTAATCTACTGCACCCTACTCTGCCACTTCACTTAGTTACCTTATACTTAGTCTTATCTCCCAAACCCATCTTCTTTCCTCCTTGCACTCTACCCTATAGTTTTTATTCTTACCCTTCACGATAAATAGTGCTTCTCTCTTTTTCTCTGATTGTTTTACTGCCTTTGGTCCCCTCACTGGCTCTTCCCGCTCCGCTCGCCTCATGGCTCACTCCGCCCTCCCTACCCCCAATTCCCACCCACCCCCAGGGGACCTACCTTTATACTTCCTTGACCACACCCCCACCTCACTCTGCTCCTATCACAGCACCTGCCCCACCTACACTCATTAACTCTATACTCCTATCTTACTACCACACCCCTCTCCTCATATTCCCTTTCTAATTGCCCTAACTCACTCTTTAACATCTTATTCCTGCTAGTTCCAACCTTCCTAACCTCACCCCACTAAAAACATGGCTTTAAGCCTTAAACTTCTTTATCTTCTGCTACTCCTTAACATCCTTCTAATACACTATTCTTTTACTTCCTATGAACATCTTACACTTTAACAAGTCTCCTAATTTAGCCACACACACAACCTCCATTCTTCCTCAAGCTGAACAAACACACACTAACATCCGCTCATCCTCTCCCTACCTTCCCCCCCTATTCCACAAATTACACCACATCAGGTCGCTAACCTCGAAACAGTTCTATCTAGTACCCTCCAAAACCACTAAGACATTTTCAATCTCACAAACCCTTTTACTATTACATGGAGATATCCACCCCAACCCTGGCCCCAATAATCCTCTCAACCATGACCTTTCTAACCATACTGCTTACATCTCTAGCTCACACTTTCTCTAATAACTCCCTCTCTATAGCACACCTTAATATTCGTAGCATCAACAACAAAATCACACAACTCCATGCTATAATTGACTTCTATGCCTTTGATATCCTCTGTCTCTCTGAAACCTGGCTTAAACCAGGTACTAAAGACAACGAAATCACTCCTCCTGGCTATAGCACCTTAAGGCAAGATCGTCCTAACAGAAAGGGAGGAGGAGTAGCTTTACTTTACAAATCCCAACTACGGGTGTCCTTAATGGACTCCCTACCTCCCTCCCTAGGTAATGCTGAAATACTCTGTACCAAACTCCAACTAAACAAAAACAAAGCCATCTACATAATATGTTCCTACATCCCTCCAGGCAATAACTTAAACACACTTGAAAATATTCTCAGTTGGGTCTCCTGCAACTTCCCTCAAGAAACTATAATCTTAGGTGACTTTAATATTGATTGGAACTCCTGCATCTCTCCCAAACCTACCATTCACCTCAATCTCTTTAACTTTCAACAAACTATTAATTCCCCAACTAGAATTGACAAAACAACCAATAAACAAGCAATCCTGGATATTGATTAACAATAATCCCCATTCTTATAAGACTGGAATACTCCCAGACAATATTAGTGACCATCTCCTTACCTATATCACTAAACAAAAAGATAATACTCTCAAACAAGCTATTTACCGTACTGTACGCAACAAAAAAAATTTAACCTGTCCTCTTTCCTTAATGACCTCAAGGTATGCAACTGGCCAACTCTAAAACACCTCCCACTTGATGAAGCAGTTGCCTATTTCAATAACACTTTCCTACAAATTCTACAGCAGCATGCCCCTGCTCGATTAATTAGAATAAGCTCCAAAGCTGCCCCTTGGCTTTCCAAAACAACCAAACAAACTATGCTAGATAGAAATAAAATTTGGACTAAATGGAGAACCACTAAAAACCCTGCTGACCTTCTAAACTTCAAACACCTTAGAAATACTGCAAAAAAACTCACCCATCTTGATAAAAAACTATTACCTTCAATATCAACAAAACCAAAATTACAACCCTAAAAAATTCTGGTCAGGAATCAATAAACTACTACATCCAGGGAATACCAAACACCCACACCTGCTACCTTAGCTCAAACTCCACCCGACAGAATAGCCGATACCTTTAACAACTTCTTCTCTGAAACAGTCACCTCTCTAGAAAACACCATGACTCCACCCCTTCCCCTCAAAACACCTCTCCTCAAAATAACACCCCCACTCTAAAATTTAGCACAGTCTCCACATCCCACATACGTAAGTTACTCTCTAAACTTAAACCTTGCACCCCTTCAGCCGACAAACTGCCAGCTGAATACCTACAACTAGCAGCATCAGCACTAGCTTACCCAGTCTCGATCTTAATTAACAGAACAATAACCGAATCTACTATCCCATCCTGCTGGAAAGTCTCCTATATTATTCCCCTCCATAAAGGAGGTAACTCTAATGAACTTTCTAACTACCGACCTATAGCCCTACTGTCTCCTCTATCTAAAATCATGGAACGTTGTATTCACCATCAACTCCTAAATCATCTCTTGCAAAATAGCCTACTAGTAGACTCGCAACACGGTTTTAGGCCCCACCATAGTACTTCCACCGCCCTTCTCTCCTTCACCGACATAATAAACAAAAATCGCTATTAACAACCTTTTCTCCTCTGCCTTATTCCTAGACCTCTCAAAAGCCTTTGATATGGTTAACCATCAACTACTCCTAGATACATTGATATCACTATCACTTGACTCTTCAGCAGTACAATGGTTTGACTCATATTTGAATGATAGAAAACAAGCTGTCCTCTGGGACAGCCATATATCCTCCCAGCTCCCAGTCACTATCGGTGTTCCTCAAGGATCCATCTTAGGTCCCCTCCTCTTCTCTACATTTATAAATAACCTGGCTACTTCACTCCCAACATCCACTTGTATTCAGTATGCAGATGATTCAACTCTCATCTGTTCTGCTTCATCTTCAGGAGAACTCCACTCTTCCACCCAGAAAATCTTTACTGCGGCAGAAAAATGGTTCCAACATATCTGTCTCTTCCTTAATCCCAAAAAAAACAAATTACTACTCTTTACACCAACCCTTAAATCTGCCCCAATCTCATTTTCCATTATGTCTGGCAATGGCACTATCATCAATCCTGACTGTTCCACCAAACTCCTAGGCGTTACTATAGACAATCAACTGAGCTTTGACTGTCACATTGATCTAACCATCAAGGCTGTTAATAAAAAGATAGGTGCCCTTTATAGACTTAAGCCCTTTCTTACTGCAGCTACCCGAGTGTCTCTAGCCCAAACTCATCTCCTATCTACACTACTGTATGCCTCCCCCTCATTTATTAACATTTCAAAAGCTAACCACCGGAAACTAGCCACAGCCTACCATAGTATTGCCAGGTTTGCCACTGGTTCCCCTTATCGAACTCACCATTGTCATAATCTCAAAACCTTAACTGGCTAGAACTACAGAATCAAATTCTCCTACAGCAATTAGTCATCACGATAAAATTCTCCATTACCCCTCTAATACACCCATACTTAATAACCTTATCGCCCCATACAAAATCTTACTTCCTTCGCTCAGCCAACAAACTTCTAGTAGCTACTCTCAAATCCTACAATAAAGCAGGTGACTCCTTATTTGCCAATACTGTTGGATCTCACTGGAATAAACTTCCCAAAGAACTAACCACTTTAGGCTCATCCCACCTTTTCAAAAACAAATAAGGAAACATTTGCAATCTCACTGGCTATGCCCCTGCTCAAATCCTGACTGAGCTTAAGAAACTATCACTCTCTCCCGCACCCTACATTGCTCTTCTACCTACCCTATTTCACTACTTCTATCCCTCCAAGAAGTAGACCTAGCAACCCACCAGCCTGTTTATTACTCCTGTCTACCTTTTTATGTTACTCACCACTATTTCTGTAACCTGTCTTCTCTCCATGTATCTAACCAAGTTCCAGACTTCCTGTGTGCAAATCTCTATCCTAAAAGTAGTACTCATCACAATATGTCTGCTACTAACTGGCTAATATGTCTAAATTTTTACAATCTCTCCACCTGTTCCTATTTTCTCCCTTCTTCATTCTTTTTTTAGCAGTCTCTCTATAGTAAATATTTCAGTTATAATGATTCCATACTGCTGTTTATTTCTTGTTTAAATTGCCTTTGCATTACTATTCTATATATCAATTTTTCCCTTAGTTGCCTGCATGCTTTTTATTTACTTGTTATTTGTTAGTCACTTAGTTTATTAGTGGAGCTTTTCTCCTCGGGCCTCTGCTGAAAATGGACATGTATCCAGCCAGACTAGCCCGGTCAACAAATGTAAAATAAATAAATAAAATATGTCAAGGCAGCGGAACCATGACTTGAGCATTCCAAACACACACTCTGTAATGATCCTGGTTTCTGCATGTGCCTCATTATGGCATTCTTGTTCAGGGGTGTGTGCATTTCTGATGGGTGTCATCAGCCACAGCTCCAGTGGGTAGCCAGCATCCCCCACTAGATGGCCAGATGGGATTTCCCCCCTGGGAAACCACTGATACAGCTGTGAGGAATGCCAGATGTGGGAGTCATGACAGCTTCCAGTGCTGCCAGCACACACTTGCAGGATAATGCCCTGGGTATCGCACACAACCTGGCAGATGATGGAGGGGAAGCCCTTGCGGTTGATGTAGACCCTACCCTGCTCACCGGGTGGTGCTTTGATGTGGATGTGCATGCAGTCTTTGGCACCCAGTACCTGCAGGTATTCAGCTACACAGTGGAAGAGACACATATTGCTTTTCAATTCTTCACAGGTGTTGGGGAAGTAGATGTGTTCATAGACATGTGGTATCATGGCATAGGTTCATAGGCTGGTATTAGGCTATCGGCCCTAGGGCCTATACAAGCCTAGCCATAAACATTCCCTGGCTATTTCTTCCCATAATATTTACTTCCCTGGACCCCTGTCTAGCAGCGCGACTGACATGATCCCCGGGGTGAATTTCCTATCTCCCATCCAATCATCAAGGATCCTTTTGAAGAGGGCCAAAGAGGTGCTCTGCTTGACATGTATAGGCAGTCTATTCCAGAGTCTGAGGAGTCTCTGGGTCAGGAACCTATCCCTCCAGCATGTTTTGTTCATTATGATGACAAGGTTTAGATCCCTGGAGTGTGTGTCTCTGAGGGATTGGGATTTCTTTAAGTGTAGCATGCCCAACAGCTCTGGGTTTGACATGGCCTTGTATGTTAAGCAGATATCACCTCTGAGTAGATGATATGCGACAGAGTATAGGTGGAAATTTTTAGACAGTCAGCATAGGGCATCTGCTTTAGGTCTGTGATTCTTTTAGTGAGGTATTTCTGCAGCCTTTCTAGTTGTTGCAAATGTCTTGAGAGGTGCATACCAAACGAGGCATTGTATTCTATAATGGATCTGATGAGGGATGAGTACATTAGGACAATGACCTCTTTTTTTTCTGGATGAAAAGCCATTAGTGATGAGGTGTGCCACATAGAAGGATTTCCTGACTGTTCTGGTGATGTGGTTATCGAAGGTGAGACCACTGTCCACCTGTGTCCCTAAGTCTCTTATCACACTTTCAGTGTTTACTGTACTGCCACCTATGTGGTAATTCATAGGTACATGTTTTTTCTCAAAGGGGATAACTATACATTTCTTGGCACTGAGCTTGAGCCCATGGCTCTGGCACCAAGCATCTGTTTCTGTAAGGCCCTTTTTTAGAATATCCACATCATTTGGGGATTCAATAATGGCTCCCAGTTTGCAGTCATCTGCGATCTTTGTTAGCCAGAGTCCCTTAGTGTTGGCCTGTACTTCAGAGAAGTAGATGCCAAACAAGAGCAGCCCCAGGACTGAACCCTGAGGTACTCCACTTGTCACTCGTCTAGAGCTGGACTTGGAGTCAGCTACTTTTACAGTCTGGGTTCTGTCAGTAAGCCAGTTGGCAACATATCGAGTGATGTAGGGATTAATGCCAAGCTTAGTAAGTTTATCTATGATTCCAGAGTGGGGATGGTGTTGACGGCCTTGCTGAGGTCCACATAGGCTGTGTAGACCACCTTACCCTTGTCCACAGCTCTGGAGACTGATTCAAAGAAGTCAATCAGGTTCTGGAGACAAGATCGGCCCTTCACGAACCCAAACTGCATGGGGTCCAGTGTTTGAAGGTTGCCACTGTCTTTGTTTATACGTTCCATGGCCTTGAAGATCAGGCTCGTCAGACTGATGGGGCGGTAGTTCCTGGGACCCAAGGTGGATCACTCCTTGTGGAGTGGGTTAACTGTAGCAGTGCACCACTCAGTGGGCACGAAGCCTGAGGTGAGGCTAAGATTAAATATGACACTTGTGAGGTGCCAGTTTGTTTTGTAGTTCATGTAGTACACAGCCTGGGATGTCATCTGGTCCCATGGATGCTGTATTCTTAGCTTTGGATAGTGCATTTTTTTACCTGTGTGGCCATTATTACTGGAATTTGGCAATCGTTTGGTACTGAGATGGGCCCTTTAGGGGGTGAGAGGGGGGTGAAGTTTGCACTGAATCGATCTGCCAGGATATTGACAATATCCTTGGGATCAGTATATTTAATG
This sequence comes from Protopterus annectens, assembly GCF_019279795.1. NCBI lineage: Eukaryota > Metazoa > Chordata > Ceratodontiformes > Protopteridae > Protopterus > Protopterus annectens. The sequence goes on along the minus strand of NC_056746.1, from coordinate 169,901,350 downwards.
CCATTCTGTTGTAGCTCAGAGCAGATCTGAGCATTGCCATTTAGATTCTTGACATAGCTATAGAATGCCTTTTGGTTGTCTTTGGAATCTTTGGCAATTTTATTTTCGTATCTAGCTTTGGAGGACTTTATGAGGGATCTCAACTTCTTACTGAGGCTGGTAAGGGAGTTTTTTGCATCCTGGGATTTTCCTCTTTTCTGCAACAGTTTCTTCCTTTTGTTGTAAAGTTTGTTTATGGCAAGGGGCCACCAGATTGGCTTCCTTTTTTTGGAGGAGAGCATCTTGGTTCTATTGGGTATGGCACGATCCATGCACAAGTGGACATACAGTGCCTTAGTGTAGGATTCAGCAGTTGAACTTTCAGTTCTCGTCTGCATGGGTGTCATGAAGTTTGTCACTTCTGACTTGAGTAGCATGAAGTTGGCTTTGGGGAAGTTTTTACAGAGGTTTCCTTACTGGGGGGTGGGGGTGGGATGTGGATGTCAAGGGTGATTAGCTTATGGTCAGACCGGACCAACAAGGGGGTGACCATAGGTGTGGAGCATCGATTTCCCATGTTGGTCATGACCAGGTCTAGGATATTGGAGCCCCTGGTGGGAATAAGGATTAGTTGATCCAGGGCATTGGAATTTATGAATTCCAAGAACCGTTGGGCAAAGGTGTTGGTACATGAGTAGTTTTGCCAGTTAATGGCAGGGTAGTTGAAATCACCCAGTATTAGGGTGTTTGGTTGTATCTTAATATTTTCCAGTATGTTTAGAAAGGTGTAGTGAGAATCTTTGGGCATGGTGGAGGGTCTGTAGCAAGCTACAATTTGGATTGCAGTCTTACCTAGTGTTAGTTGCACCTGGAGAATTTGTGTTGGGCAACTAGCCTGGTGTTGTGAATATCCTTGCTGAATATGGACACTCCTCCACCTTTAGTGTTTCGGTCCTGGTTTGGTGGCCAAAAAGTGTGGTAAGAGTTGTAGCCTGGTATTGCAGGGGTGGTCTCTGGAGCCTTGAACCAGGTCTCAGTTACTGCACAGATATTGATGTTCTCCATTTTTAGGAGCGCCTCAAGAGAGTGCATTTTGAGGTTTAGACTTCTAGCATTGAGTAGCATTACCTTCAGATTTTGCATGCTTGTACCTGTTATGGTGGTGGTTCTGTCATCCAAGAACTGATGGAGTACTCTGGATGTAGGTGCCTGTGCCACCCCCATGATATCCCCAGTAGGTGTCTGGAAAGTGTATGTAGCTAGTATTCTTAAGGCCGCACATACCTTAGTATCCACTGGGATGGGTTCCCCTCTGTTTGTTCTGGATGTGAGGTGAGGCTGGCACAGCTCCACAATTTGCTGAAGTATGTCCCTGTCCACCCTGTAACCCTCTACAATCTCCAGGTTATGTAGCCCCTGATAGGTCACCCTGGGTCCGAACACTCTCCTCCTCCTCCTCCTGGGTCTGCAGCGGTTGGCAGCATTATACTCCTCACCACCGTCAGCCTCCAGCACATAGTGATGTAATCGAGCAATGGCAGCCCTAGCATTTTGTCAGTTAAAATTCCCAGGTTTACTCCAAAGGTGCAGAGTTTGTGGGGAAACGCAGATTGAGGGGTGTTTCCATACTTCCTAGTGGTGTAATGCTACTGCTGCCTGTCAGATTGGCTGTTTCTGATTTATTTCAGATGCCAGCTTACTTGCTCATGGCTTAGATTTAGCCACTGTGAGTGCTAGAAACATTACTGGTGATTTGTGGATGATTGCCTTTATTCTGCTGTTGCCCTTTTTGTAATTAATTTTTACTTGGATCTCCTCCCATTTACAGCTCTGCAGCTAACTGCCATCTGTATTACATTTGCAGAGCCCATATTGAGTTGCAAGACTCTCATAGCAGTGATTTCTACATCAGTTCACCTTTATTTTGTGCTGTTGCCCTTTAATTCTATTTTACATGTCCTCCCATCTTCAGCTCTGCAGCCACCTGTCAGCTGTATTATTCGAGTGCTTTCATTGGCCACTTGTGGGTTGCAGACTCCCATATTGCTGATTTGTACAGCGTTTCCCTTGTTCTGTTACTTCCTTTGCCTTTTCCTTCTACCCTTCCTCTTTCAGCCTGTTGGTAGTGTAAACAGCAAGACATGTCCCTCCCCTGCACGTGCACACTCTCTTCACTTCATGAAGTATGAGTACACAGCCTCAGACACAACCCCTCTCCCAGCTGTGCTTAGCTAAGCAGACACCAGCTAACTTGGCTCCAGTGTGCTTCCAGCAAGCATGACACACCCCCTTTTCATGTTCCTTGCTCCTCCTGCCTACACGATGGTGTTAGAGTGCCTACATGGTTAGGTGCAGTCTGACACTTAGAAATTTTCCTGGCCAACTTGTGATTCAGTGTAAGTCCCCTCACTGGCATACCCCACTGCCTTAATCCCTAGTTACTGCACTATTCCCAAGCCTTCCCCATAACAACCATTGTTCCCTGCCTATGTTTACTTTCTGCATTCCATTGACTATAATGGAAAAATGCAGAAAGCAGTTCTACTGTAGTTCCGCCCCATTTCTACATCTACTCACCCCTCCCACTAGCGTACCACATCCCCTGCCCTCAATGGCCGAGTTTGGCCAACATAAAATAATTTTATTGTTTTATTATTTTCGAGTGGTTTTGCATGCCAATGGCCATATATTTGGCCATTGGCATGGAAAACCTAATTAATACTTGCTTTCTGGAGCGCTGACATGGCTCTATTGTGTAGATTGTGGAAATGTATTCGGTTAGTAACCAAATACATTTCTGCAAGCTACACTGTTCCAGCACGGAACATGCTGTTTTGCTGGATCACTAATTGGGCTCATTTGCATGTTTTGAACCAGCAAATGAGCTCATTAGCATCCCGCACGGCTTTCCTTGCAGGAACAGTATAGGGCCGCTCGTGCACGTGAAAATGGCATGTACGTGGATCACAAAGCGACCATTTTCCATGCAGGAGCAGTTACACTGTTCCTCCATGGAAAATATAATTTCGTGAATCCTGGGGACTGTCTTTCACTTCATGCAGGGCTGAGCAGTTGAACAGGTTTGAGGAGGTATGCTTAGGTGGTCACTTGGGATGCTTGTTTTGACTTCTGGTCCTCAGTTTGGCTCTGAAAAAACATGCTTCAGTAATAAAACACATTCATGTTACCATCTTTGGAACAGCACCCAAGTGAAACCCCTTCTTCAAGATCTTTCAATTGAGCCACACTTTTACATCCAAATGGCCACTTTACAGCAACAGCCACAATATATATATAAATGCAACAAGTAGACCTAACACCTGCAGTGGCAACATGTACTGCAACCAGGTTATGGCTGGATTTCTAAGACCTTGTAAAGTCACGCTGCTCTTTTATGAGCTATACTGACACCTGTAATACTGATGATTTCCCTTTAAGGCTGCTGTGCTGACCTGTTTAGCCCTGCTGTAGAAGTAAAGCCTCCTGCCTCCCTGACTTTCCCTTACCTTCTGCTCAGCAGTATGGGACTGGTAGAGAATCCTAGGGATTAGGGTATAACCATTTGGCCTGATGAGTGTCATGTCTTTTGTTTTTTTCAGTTTTCCATTTTCTAAAGCTAAAATTTAGATGAGTAATGTTTATGGCTGCTGACATTTAAAAATGTTGTTTTTTCTTATTTTATTTTTGAAAAATATTTCTAAAAGCAAAATAATTACATTAAAGAAGAATAAGTTACATAACAATGAGAAAGAAAGATAAGCTTTCAAAGAGAAAATGATACCCTGAATACTTTATCTGCTTCTTTACGTAGCAAAGCACATCCTCTTTACACTGTTCACAGCCATGCGATATGCCCTTTTATCCTGTTAAAAGATGGTAAGATTTATTTATTTATTTATTTATATATTTGACATTTGTTTACTGGGAAAGTGCAACTGGGTCTTAAAGAACCCGTTTTCAGTGGAGGCCCGGGGAGAAAAGCTCCACAAAAAGTTAAAAGATAAATTGTAGTAGTAGTATAAACATAATGTTCACTTGGCAGTAGAAAAATAATTTACCTAATCAGTAGCAAAAATATAAGCACAATTACGTACATAGTACAGATACATTATTTTACATGCAGTGACTGTGCTATTCATGGCAAAATTATTGGAGTAGTCAAAAGGAAAATGTATAGTAAGAGAGAAGGTTTGGTTGGTCTTTTGGCTTTTCCCAGTTAGGGGTTGCCACAGCGGAACTCTGGTCCACTAATGATTGGCAGTAGATTTTCACGAACGCCGAGGTGCCAGCTCAACATTCAACCTTCAACGAAGGCACGCCTGTTTACGCATGTCTTTCGAACGACCACCCAACCGTGGGGAGGAAGGCACTCCCTGCACTCCAGCAAAGAATCAAATGGGAGAACCTCTTGCTGTGTGGTAACAACACTACCGCTGCACCACCACCACAGATGTCAACATAGTAAGAGAGAAGGTAGTTTACAAAAAAGAATAAGTTAGGGGTGTAGTAGTAGGAAACATGGAAGAAGAGAAATAGAAAAGCAGAAAATAGTATAATAGTTTAGTCATAACAGAAAATAGAATATTAGGTTAGTCAAACAGAGTTAAGTGAATGACAGAGGATGAGAGAGGAAGAGGTTAAAGTCAGGTGATTAAAGCAGACAGAGATAATATTATGAATGGAGGTTCATAGGTTCATAGGTAGGTACTAGGCTATTGGCCCTAGGGCCTATATAAGTCTAGCCAAAAAGGTACCCTGGCTTTTGCCACCCAAGAAAATTATTTTCCTGTGCCACTGTCGAGCAGAGCCACAGAAGTGATCCCCGGGGTGAATTTCCCATCTTCAATCCAATCATCAAGATTTTTCTTGAAGAGTGCTAATGAGGAACTTTGTTTGATATAGATAGGTAGTTTGTTCCAGAGTATGGGAAGTCTCTGGGACAGGAATCTATCCCTCCAGCATTTTCTGTTTATTGTGGTGACAAGGTATAGGTCCCTAGAGCATGTAGCTCGGAGGGATTGGGATTTCTTTAAGTGGAGCATAGGTTCATAGGTTCATAGGTAGGTACTAGGCTATCTGCCCAAAGGCATTTATAAGCCTAGCCAGAATGTGTTGGATTTTGCTGCCCCCTTAGATTAGTTCCCTGTGCCTTTGTCCAGCAGAGCCACTGAAGTGATCCCTGGGGTAAACTTGTTTCCCATCCACTCGTCAAGGTTTCTCTTAAAGAGTGTTAGTGAGAAGCTCTGTCTAATGTAGATTGGAATCTTGTTCCAGAGCATGGGAAGTCTCTGGGACAGGAATCTATCCCTCCAGCACGTCCTATTTATTGTTGTGGTGAGGTTTAGATCCCTAGAGCGTGTAGCTCAAGGGGATATGGTTTTCTTTAGGTGGAGCATGTCCATCAATTCTGGGTTGGACATGGCCTTGTATGTCAGGCAGAGATCACCTCTGAGTAGGCAGTATGCAACCGAGTACAGCTAGAGTTTCTTCAATCGAGCTGCATAGGGCATCTGTTTGAGGCCAGTGAGCCTCTTGGTGAGGTACTTCTGTGGTCTTTCCAGCTGTTGCAGGTGTCTTGTAAGGTACATCCCAAAATGGGGCATTGTACTCTAGGATGGGTCTGATAAGTGATGTGTAGAGGGGCACAATGACCTCTTTTGACCTGGATGCATACCCTTTTGTGATTAGGTGGGCCACATAGAAGGATTTTCTAACCACTTTGGCAATGTGATTATCAAAGGAGAGATTACTATCTACTTGGGTCCCCAGATCCCTTATTTCGTCTTCCGTATTTAGGGGGCTACCACCTATGTGGTAATTTGTGGGTACTTTTTTTTTTTCCAAAGGGGATGACTATGTACTTTTTGGCATTTAGCTTGAGGCCATGGTTTTGACACCAGGTATCTGTCTCAGTGAGACCCTTTTGGAGGATGTCTGTGTCAGCCGGAGAGTCAATTATAGCCCCTAGTTTGCAGTCGTCTGCAAACTTGGTCAGCCATAATCCTCCTGTGCTTGCCTGTACCTCTGAGAAGTATATGCTGAACAAGAGAGGTCCTAGGACTGAGCCCTGGGGAACGCCACTTGTAACCGGTTTAGAGTCAGACCTAGCTCTCGCAACTCTTACCGTATGGGTTCTGTCCATGCCCAGTTGGCAACCCATCTCATGATGTAGGGGCTTATGTTCAGGCTGGTAAGCTTGTCTATAATACCAGAATGGGGAATGGTGTTGAAGGCCTTTGCAAGGTCTAGGTAGGCTGTGTGGACCACCTTTCCCTCATCTATAGCCTTGGTAACTGTTTCAAAGAAGTCCACCAGATTTAGGAGGCATGATCTGCCCTTAACAAAGCTGAACTGGGTAGGGTCCAGTGTTTGGAGGTTCCCAATGTCTCTGTTAACTCATTCACTCCGGAGCAGCTCAGAAAATGCTGCCTGCTTACTTCCACCATAGGAACAACAGTGCAGCCTGAGCTCATTTTCAGAAAATCCATTTCTAATACCATACAGAAAACAAATGTTCATAACTCTTTAACTGTAAGAGCTAGACTAAACATGTAAATGCAAAAGTTGTTCAGCAGACACTGACCTTTCCAACAGTATAAAAGTTGATAGTGCACATCAAAGTCATTATTAAATATTTGGCAAGGAATGTTGATATTGTGCATATTTTTTACCTTTTTGGAAAAGCAAAGCACAATATCTTGGTCAATGTACCATGTAGACCCATACAATTTTTATTTCATTTGTTAGTATGAATGTCAGCTTTACAATGAAATGATACCTTAACCATTACTGTGTGATGCTTCTTTATGGGGATATTCACAGAAATATGATTAATATAATATTTCTCATAATTGATAAATAAACAACGCATAATATCTCATCACCTGTAACAGACAGAGCCTACATATCAGTGTACAAGCTGTGTGTCTCAATGTCAGCTTCAAAATAATGCATAATTTGTGTCACATCCATGCTCCCTTGCAAAGATATGGGCATAATAATGAGAAGTATTGGAAATGTATAATTTTCTTAATCCTACAAGACTAAACAAACTGTGATATCTGTACATGTGTACAGTGCACAGACACAATTCTTTTACCATGTTGTAAGCAGTAACGCTGTCTTCAAAATTAGGTATTACTTGGCACTCTGACATGCTCCCTTGCAAAGTTATTTACCAAAATATGAAACAAATAATAATTTCCATAACCTAACTGCAAAACTAACTTTGATATCTGCACATGTGTGCAACATACAGGCACAATTCTTTTACCATGTTGGAACCAGCAGTACTGTCTTCAAAATGAGTTATTACTTGGCACATTCAGATGCTCCCTTGCAAAGTTATTTACCAAAATATGAAAAAAATCATAATTTCCATAACCTGAGTTCTAACAAAACTGATGCCTGCACATGTGTACAGCATTCAGAATCAGTTGTTTTACCATGTAGGCACATAAAATTGTAAATATACACATTCTTGGTGTAGCCAACGTACTGCTGAATGGGTACATGTAAAGAGAAAAAGCAAGGTAAGGACCGCCATTCCACTAATGAACCCAGGAGAGGCAGGCAAGTCCATCTCATCTGTCCGATAGCTGTGCTGGCTACTCACTCAGTCAGCGAATAACACTGCAGTCTCACGACCTCCTTTAGTGTCAGCAGTCTGCCTTACCTATGCGTTTTCTCTTTACATGTGTCCATTCAGCAATGGACCTAAGGGATCAAGTTCTGTATTAGTAAGCCCTTCCCATCATCTAAACTCTACACATGCCTGATGAAAGCAGACTAAAAACAGTTTTGCAGGATGGTCACTGACATATTAGATTGTACGTGGTAGCACTCTCCTGAAACATTTGTTCTTTTCTCAGCATCCTCAACAGCTCCTTACCACAGTTATTTGCCAAACTCAGAGAAATATATTTTACACAACACATTTCATAATAGACTTTTACTTACTATATTGATCCTACTTGGTCATGGATGTTTTCCATTCTTCTCACAAGCTGCATGTTACCAATCCTGCATAGCTCTCCTTACGCCATTGTGGAGGTCAGTCAAGAACAACGCAATGCCCTCCTCACTTAGGTGAACATCATCCCTTCTGAATAGGTGAACATCTTCCGCGGTGATGCTGTCATGGTAGATTGTAGATCCAATGACCCTGTGCATCAAGCCATGCATGAACCCATTCTGTAAACGTCTGGCCTTGTGAGCTGTCCGTTGACTGTTTGTTGTTTTCCATATCTGTCGAGGAATTATATCAGACCACACAAAATGACAACGTGGCCACCAAGACTTCAGGTGTTCAAAAATTGCTGTGATTTGAAACCGTAGCCTTCCGAGTGGTTGACTGATGACATCATTCCCTCCAATGTGCAGCACAAGAATATCAGGCTCAGGGTAGATGGAACACTTCTCTTCCAACAACTGCAGTAGTCCGCTCCAATGCATACATCTTCTTGCAATCCAGTATACCTTCACACTGGATGTGGGGAAGCTCAAGTTGTACCATTTTTCAGTTTCGGAGGCATGGCTGGCAGCCCAGTGAATGTAGGAATGGCCACATACCCACACTCTCACTTGTCGTTCTCCTGGTCGTGAAGCCGTGCCGGTGTCAGAAGGTGGACAAACCTGCAGAGGAAAGAAAATGCATACAGATTACTACTGATATTTGACAGCTATATTGGAAGACTACATATTTATGTATATCATATGCATTACCTGGTTAGCCCATCCATATCTCCCATCCCATCCACAGGGGCAGTATTCTTTGCATTAGGTACATAAGTGGTGATGGCGCTTCAGAGGTACATACCTACTGTCCGTGAAAACACCAAATTACACCCAATGACTGACAAGGGGGCACAGAAAGGGCACATGTAAAGAGAAAAAGCAGGGTAAGGACCGCCGCTCCACTAATATGCCAAGGACAGGCATGGGGCTCCAGATGTTGGTTATCTGGAGTGTCCCATAGCTGTGCTGGCTGCCCACTCAGACTGCTGATACCACTATGGTCTCATGACCTCCTGCAGTGTCAGCAGTCTGCCTTACCTCTGCCTTTTCTCTTTACATGTGCCCATTCAGCAATGGACCTAAGGGATGAGGGACTGAAGTAACTCACTAATTGTTGCCCTGACCTTCATACATTTACTACCCTCACCTACATACATTGACTACACCTGAAAGGAGGGAGACTGAGTGGAGAGCTACACCAACACAACATGTGAAAAGACCAAGACTGACCCAGGCTGTGTCTTTTTACATGTGTCCTTTCCCGGAGGGAAACATTGCATCACAGTGGCACCCCGAAGGCCATGCTTACCTAGGACAGCAGCACTATGGGACTGAGCTGAAGAGTCTCCAAGTTACCAACTGTGATCCAGGTGGATCACAAGATCCATGGTGGCTGGTTATGCCCCTGTGATGCATACACCAACACAAGATTCTGCGATGGGGCAGATTAGGGTTTTGGCTGCTCACTTTCCAGTGATTCCCAGAACAGCAGAAGACAGTCTTACCTTACCTGAAATACTGCATGGGTGGACAATGACAAGGGGGCACAAAAAGAGCACATGTAAAGAGAAAAAACAGGATAAGGACTACTGCTCCACTAATATGCCAAGGACAGGTATGGGGCTTCAGATGTTGGTTATCTAAAGTGTCCCATAGCTGTGCTGGCTGCCCACTCAGACTGCTGATACCACTATTGTCTCACGACCAACTTCAGTGTCAGCAATTTGCCTTACCTCTGCCTTTTCTCTTTACATGTGCCCATCCAGTTATTGCACATGTAACCCAAAAACAATGTCATCTGCGCATCTGTATATATTACCCATTTCCGTGTTTTACTTGCATTGTTAAAAGATCTTAAAGACAAAAGCAATGCTTAAAAAGTTAATGTTGACACAAGAGCTAAGGAGTCAGTGTCTCTTTATACAAATATATAAATCATGTTTTGTTATTAGTACTCAAGTGCAACATGCTGAAAAAGAGGCTGAACTCATGAAACTACTGGCTAAAATCTGGATGCTGGCTGCCCTCTATCAGTATAAACACATTGCCAGTCAAAACACATTTTTAGCATCACAAACTATTCACAGCCAAAGAAATACTGCTTTAAAATCCATATTAAATAATAACACATCACCATACAGTGTGCGAACTGCCCGTCATATCAACTACAGCTCGTAACAAATGCATGACATAGAGCTCTATACATATTAATTGCATAAAACCTAACTACCAGAAAGCAGAATGGAAATCACCCAGGGAATACATAACCAACTGTAGTTTACCTTAAGTCAGTCTCTTCAGCTCCCTGTCTTCTTTCTAGAACACAAAACAAGGGAGAAAGAATTCTTTGAACTCTGGATGTCTGCAAGCATCTTCTATACTGCCTTGACAAACTCAGCCCTTCTAAATTGGCCCTGGGTGTGAGTGTGTATGCAAGTGTGTGTTGCACCCTCTGAGGAGGGTTGGGCCTCGGGCTAGCAACCCGATCCCAAAAAACCCATACCTGCTATGGAAACAACAAGTGCTGAAGGGTACTTGCTGCCCAATGTGCTGAAGGGTTCAGGATATGTGTCAACAAGGCAGAAGAAACAAATAGACAAATGTAAAAGCAGCACTTAGCTGGTGCTGACAACCACTGCGACCGATCACTGTGGCAAGACTTTATAGATTCTAGAATGGCAGCAATGGCCATTTTGGAATACTAGAGAGAGAGATTGGTTTTAATGAGCAAACAGTCAAAATATCTTCAAAAGCCTTATAGAATGTAAGATGTACATTATCCAGAATATTTTTAAGACTAATAATTGTCTTTACCCAATATCAACACATAACCAAACAAGTTGTCAGACTGATATTCAGCAAGCATTGCAATAAATTGTCTCATTGATATCCATTTAGAATATATAAATCACAGAATTATTCAGAGTATTACTCATAGCAGTATTAGTTATGATAAAGTCGGATTAATTCTGAAATTATGTACCCGTTTTTGATGTTTTGCTTTCAGTTTGTTCCATGAAAACCTGCCCATATATACCTGTCCAAAAATAAAAAATAAAAAAACTAGAGAGCTGTCTTAACTTGTGCTTCCTTCTTCTGCTTCTGAAAACCATTACATTTATTTACATTTTTCAGCCTCTACCAAATCAAGACATATAGTTGTCATTCAATTATATACAGTAGTTAATAATGACTGATTTTGCTCAAGGTCATGGAAAATCTAACATTATTAAATTACAGTTTCCAGATCCTAATTTCACATTATTGCAATTATTTCTAAAGAGTTTGTTGCCTTCCTGCAAACTTCTCACTTTAGCCTCACATTCAGCCTGAGCATGCTCCAAAAACTCCAAATGGTCTTAATTGTCTTCCTGAGTTATGTATTGAAACTCTGTCTTTTCTTTGAACCTTCATTTTAATATACTCTTTCTAATTCCAGTATGGGACAAACTGGACAATCATACCAGAAATCCCTAGAGTCTTTACACTTTCTACAGAATGGCTTGTAATTTATTGCAGCATGTCTCCTCTCCATAACTTGTCCTCACTTTCTTTTATTGCAGCCTTGTACTAAATGACTATCAATGCAAAAATAGCATGCTTTACCTTGTCTCTAATAAAGATCAAATCCCATTTTGCCATTCACAATAACAGTGTTACCATATGTTTAATATCCCCTCTATTAACATCTGTTGTTACCAACAGGTGGCAGGTCCTCTGCTGCATAGAAAAGCCAGCTGTTCAAAAGCGCATTACACCTGCATTGCATTTTCCAGGTAATGAAATGATGATGTCTTGTAAATATGGATGGCAAGGTATGGCTAACTGAAACAACAATGCAGCTCAACACAGTGGTACAGGGTAGGCTGCATTGCAGAGCTATGAGTAGCAGCGATAGTCATTTAGCCTCTGATGACCTAAAATGTCTACATCAATCTCTTTTCAGTAACAGTAATTTAAATCTACAGAAATGGTCATATGTTAAAAGTGTGCTCAAAGCATTTACTTTGCACTCATTGCTGATCAACATAGCGGAGCATCAGTTGGATATTGTTGCCTCATAGGGCTTGGGTTATTAAAATTACACTTCTGGATGCATTTATGGGAGAACTACAAAAAGAAAATGCATGTTTCACCAACTTTCATATATAATTGTCATGCATATTTGCATTAATATATATTCAAGGGTGTTGAATGAGTTCTTGAATAATTTTTGCCGAGGGCATTTCCTTTGTTAAATGTCATTCATTGTGTCTTTAATAAATTACACTAAAGCAGACTTTAGAAAAGGTTCAAAAACAGGCACTTCACCATTCATACACACACTCTTTATTCACTCCTTTACTGTCCGCTCTCTCATACACCCAAGCAGGCACTTCACCATTCATACATACACTCTGCATTCACTCCTTTACCGTTTGCTCTCTCATACACACATGCAGACACTTCACCATTCATGCACACATTCTGCATTTGCTCCTTTAAGTTCGCTCTCTCATACACACACGCAGGCACTTCACCATTCATACACACACTCTGCATGCACCCCTTTACAGTTCGCTATGTCATACACACACGCAGGCACTTCTACATACATTCACGCACACTTCATTTTCTCCGCATGCAGATAGTTTGTGAAATATTATTTAGAACTATACTCAGGGCTGGTAGCAGCAGGCCGGGTAGATGGGGAGATGGATTTATTTTTAGGAGAACTAAATATCCCAGTTCTAGACCCAGAGCAGTCAAAAAACATTGTGGAAAGAGATAATAAAGGAGGAGATTGAAGAACAGACAGAGTATGCCAAGAGAAAAATCCCCAGGAACAGATGGTCTACCAGTAGGCCTTTGGAAATGGATACAAGAGCCTTTTTACATCGGGTTAAAACATTTTTTCAGAGATTCTGATGACTAAACAAGTCACATTTTTGTGGACAGTAACAATAGAAACGCACAAAAAGGGTAAAGATCCAGCACTTTCTTCCTCCTATCCTCTGATTTACACCACAATGGCAAAGTTTTTTGGCCATACTAGCTCAATGTCCAGCTAAGATTATCTGATATTTAACAGAAGAGGATCAAAAGGGCTTTGTGGGAGGAAGCTCTCCTTACCACAGGCTAAATCAATTCAGCAGTTCTTGTCACCAGCAGAAGAAAAACAACAAGGCCATCAAAGCAAAAACCGCCAAACAGGTGGCTCCAATTGTGATCGATAATAGAGGGATCCAGCAGCAGGTAGAATCTGCAAATCTCAGAAAAAAGAAAGGAAATACCTGCTGCTGGACCCTTTATTTATAGGTTCATAGGTAGGTACTAGGCTATCAGCCTGAGGGCCTACGTAAGCCTAGCCAACAAGGTTCCCTGGCTTACGCCACCCAAGAAAGTTATTTTCCTGTGCCACTATCGAGCAGAGACACAGAAGTGATCCCCGGGGTGTATTTCCTATTTCCCATCCACTCATCAAGATTTTTCTTGAAGAGTGCTAATGAAGAACTTTGCTTGACATAGATGGGTAGCCTGTTCCAGGGTATGGGAAGTCTCTGAGACAGGAATCTATCCCTCCAGCATGTCCTGTTTATTGTGGTGACAAGGTTTAGGTCCCCAGAGCATGCAGCTCAGAGGATTGGGATTTCTTTAGGTGTAGCATGTCCAACAGCTCTGGGTTTGACATAGCTTTATATGTTAGGCAGAGATCACCTTGGAGTAGGCGATATACTACAGGGTAAAGCTGGAGTTTTTTGAGATGGTTAGTGTAGGGCATCTGTTTGAGGCCAGTAATCCTCTTTGTGAGGTACTTCTGTGGCTGCACATATTTTGTGAGGTACATTCCAAAAGGGGCGTTGTACTCTATAATGGGTCTAATGAGTGTCAAGTAGAGGGGAACAATGACCTCTTTTTTTCCTGGATGAGAACCCTTTTATGATGAGGTGTGCCATGTAGAAGGACTTAATGACTACTGTGGCGATATGACTATCAAAGGACAGACTACTGCATACCTGGGTCCCAAGATCTCTTATCACACATTTGGTGTTAAGTAGACTGCTGTGTATGTAGTAGTTCATGGGTACAGAATTTTTACCAAAGGGGATGACAATGCACTTTTTGGCATTGAGCTTGAGACCATGGCTCTGACACCAGGCATCTGTCTCAGCGAGGCCCTTCTGTAGGATTTCCACATCATTTGGGGACTCAACTATGGCTCCTAGTTTGCAGTCATCTGCGAAATTTGTTAGCCAGAGGCCTTCTATGTTAGCCTGTACTTCAGAGAAATAGATACCAAACAGGAGAGGTCCCAGGACTGAACCCTGTGGTACTCCACTTGTCACTGGTTTGAGGTCAGATTTGGAGTGTGCAACTTTTACAGTGTGGGTTCTGTCAGTGAGCCAGTTGGCAACCCATCATGTGACGTAAGGATTTATACCTAGTTTAGTGAGTTTAGCTATAATTCCAGAATGGGGGATGGTGTTGAAAGCCTTGGCAAGGTAAAGATAGGCTATGTGAACCACCTTACCCTTATCTACAGCTTTGGTGACTACCTCAAAGAAGTCAATCAGGTTCAGGAGGCATGATCTGCCTTTCATAAACCCGAACTGGGTGGGATCCAGAGTTTAGAGGTTATCAATGTCTTTGTTTATGAGATCCATGATGATATGTTCTATGGCCTTGCAGATCAGGCTCATCAGGCTAATAGGACAATAGTTCCCAGGATCAGTGGTGGCTCCCCCTTTGTGGAGTGGGATAACTGTTGCTGTATGCCATTCAGTGGGCACAAAGCCTGATGTGAGGCTATGATTGAACGTGGTGCTTAGGTGGGGAGCCAGTTCATTCTCAAGTTCGTGTAAAATGCAGCCTGGGATGTTGTCTGGTCCCATGGATGCTTTGTTTTTGGCTTTAGAGTGTGCAGCTTTTATCTGCGTAGTTGTGATTACAAGGACTCTGCATTCTTCCTGTATAGATATGGGCCCTTTAGGGGGTGGGGGGGGGTAAAGTTAGCACTGAACCTATCTGCCAGGATATTGGCAATATCAGTTGGTTCTGTAACTTTCATGCCATTGTGCTGCAACTCAGAGCAGATCTGGCTGTTGCCATTGAAATTCTTGACATAGCTATAGAATGCTTTGTGGTTGTCCTTAGAATCAGTGGCAATTTTGTTTTCATAGCTAGCTTTGGAGGATCTTATAAGGGTTCTCAACTTCTTACTGAGGCTGACCAGGGAGCTCCTCCACTCATGGGATTTTATTCTCTTTTGCAACAATTTCTTCCTTCTGTTGTACAGTTTGTTTATGGCAGGGGACCACCAGATTGACTTCCTTTTTTTGGTGGATAGTGTCTTGGTTCTGTTTGAGATAGCATGATCCATGCACTCGTGTAAGTGCTTATAGAGTGCATTTGTGTAGAATTCAGCAGTCGTAACTGTATTGTCCATCTGCATGGGTGTCATGAAGTTCACCACTTCTGTCTTAAGAAGCATGAAGTTGGCTTTGGAGAATTCTTTTACCATGGTTTCCTTAATGGGGGGTGGGGGCAAAATGTGAATATCAAGGGTGATTAGCTTATGGTTGGATCGGACCAACAAAGAGTTGACTTCAGGTGTGGAACACCGGTCACTCATGTTGGTAATGACTAGGTCTAGGATATTGATGCCCCTGGTGGGGTGTGGATAAGTTGATCTAGGGCAATGGAGTTTATGAATTCCAGAAAGCGTTGTGTGAAGGAGTTGGTACATGAGTAGTTTTCCCAATTAATGGTGGGGTAGTTGAAATTGCCCATTATTAGGGTGTTTGGTTGAACCCTAATATTTTCCAATACATCAAGAAAAGAGGAGTGGGAATTCTGGGGCATGGTGGGGGATCTGTAAAAAGCTACAGTTTGGATTGCAGTCTTGCCCAGAGTTAGTTGCACTTGGATAACCTCAGATGCATCATGCTGAGCAACTAGCCTGCAGGTGTGGATATCCTTAATGAATATGGACACACCTCCGCCTTTGGTGGTCTGGTCCAGGTTACATGGCCGAAAAGTGTGGTATGAGTTATAGCCTGGTAGTGCAGGGGTGCTCTCTGGAGCCTTGAACCAGGTCTCAGTCACTGCACAGATATCGATGTTCTCCATTTTAAGGAGTGCCTTGAGTGAGTACATTTTGAGATTTAGACTTCTAGCACTGAGTATCATTACCCTCAGTTTTTGCTTGCCTGTTCCTGTTACAGTGGTGAATTTGTCATTTGAACCTTGCCTAAAAAAGGCACTAAAGGGGCGGTAAGAGCCTTAGCCAGTATCTGGAATCCCAGGGGCGACAGGTGCAGGCCATCTCTGGCAAAGCATTGTGGTCTATCGACCATGTCATTCCAAGCAGACAGATACTGGATCCCCTTAGAATGACACCAGAAGCTTAGCCAATTGTTGAAGTCAATCATTTTGTCCTTGTAATGCGGTATCATTCTGGGCGATGGCAGAACGCTACTCAGGGCTAGGGTCATACCTGCCTGGGCTACAAGATCAGATAGCTCTTCCATGTCTATTTTCATGTAATCCAGGGAGGTACATCTCAGGTCGTTCACACCAACATGGACAATGACAGAGTCATATTTGTACTTGTGGAGTGACCTGAGTGCGTGGGTTATGTGGCGGATCCTGGCCCTCGACAGGCAGCTGACAGTAACCTTCTCCTTGTTTAGCCTGGTGAGTGGGACATCAGTGTGCCTGACTATAGAGTCACCTATGAATAGTGTGTTGGATACATTGTTTTGCCTTATTGACTGTGGTTGAGTGGCACACTGAGTCTGTGGACTATGTGTCATTTGGGTTGTGTTGGGGGGTGAAAGTTGCTTGCGTTTCTGTTTTGGAGGTCTCTGTTGCTTGGGCAGATTATTATTGAGAGCCTCCGCGAATGTTTTTGTGTTTCTATGTGTGGATTTTGGTGGTGTAGATTTAGTGAGACTATGTGATAAGCGTGGTGTGGTGCAAGTGTTTACCTTCTCCTACTGAATGTCAAGTTCAGTCTTGGTTGGAGAGAGCTTTACCTCCTTTTTGGCTAGATAAGTGCATCTCTCACAGGTTGTAGTGTTGGGTGGTAGGAGGAGAAGGTTGTCTGTGTACACGAGGCAATTTCTACATTGCCCCAAGATGCCCAGATTCATCAGATAGACAGGAGAGAACACTGGGAGCTGACCTTTGGACATGCCTGCATAAAAAACTATTTTCCTCTAGATAAGTGAGGAAAGTGAGTACAAGAGCTGTTTTTCTCTAAGCAAGTGAGGAAAGTAAGTGCAAAAACTGTTTTCCTCTAGGTAATGAGAAAGGGTGAGTGTTACAGTAATTAGTAGTTTATTTAGTGCTTACAACAAGTTCTGAACAAGTGCCGAGCACGAATAAGC
The DNA here is from genome assembly GCF_019279795.1 of Protopterus annectens. Classification (NCBI taxonomy): domain Eukaryota; kingdom Metazoa; phylum Chordata; order Ceratodontiformes; family Protopteridae; genus Protopterus; species Protopterus annectens. The sequence goes on along the minus strand of NC_056746.1, from coordinate 169,883,984 downwards.
AAATTCAAGTACTAAAACTAAGAATCTGTATCTGCACTAGACTAGTTACAGGAAAGATACAAGTGCAAATGCAGGTTTTCAAATCAGAAAGTTCAGAGAGATGGGAAAGATTGCCCAGATAGCCAATAACTACAATTTCTGGGCCAGAACCACTCCTTATGTAGAAGACAGGTTAACTAGTGCTTACCACTCCCACTGACAAGCTAGAATGCTTCCCTCTAACATAGAAAGGCTTGGGGGGGCTCAGAAGCTTACATACGGTCCTGGATACAGCAAATCTGTGTTTGGACTACACTAGTTGCAGGAAAGGTAGGAAACAGGCTTACAGTTTTTTTTTTTTTTTTTTTTAGAGAAAAGTAGCTAAAACAGCGGTAAAAATAATTCAAATGCAGTGCAAGCTAGCACACTTGAGTATATAGCAACATTAGACCAAACACAGTTTAAAAAAAATGCAATTAAATTAAAAATGACTAAAAACAAGTGCAGAAGGAGTGTATTAGGTAGAATGTGGTAAAGAGATGGGACTGGGGGGAGTGTCTCAGATCAAATTTACAGTGGGGCGGACAACTGCAAAAGCCACCAAATTTAAACAACAGACCAAAAATAGGGAGGGTGGGTGAGACAAAACACTTTCAGCAGAAATCTGAAAAACTATACGGTGAATCAAAAATAACAGTGCACAACTCTGAATAAAATTAGTCCAGCAACAATTTACAGTACACAATTCTGAAGTACCAAAAAATATACTTAGCTCTGTATATTTCCAGATGGTTTGAAAAGAGCTCTGTTAGACACAGGTTCCAGCAATGATATGCAGGCTGTTAACTAACAGGGTCTATTATTATGCAAGTAATCCTTCAGATAGTCAGATGACACAAGCTGTAAAAACAGTTATACCAACTTAAGACACAGCAGAAAATAGGGGGAGGTGGGACAAAACACTTTCAGCAGAGATCTGAAAAACTATATAGTGAATCAAAAATAACAGTGCACAACTCTGAATAAAATTAGTCTAGCAACAATTTACAGTACACAATTCTGAAGAACCAAAAAAATATACTTAGCTCTGTATATTTCCAGATAGTTTGAAAAGAGCTCTGTTAGAGCAAAAGAAATATAGATTTGGGGTGGAGGTGTTATGCAAGTGGCGGTTTTGATTGCAATACCACTTGCATAATCAACCGCTTTACAGCTGATTTTCTTAAAAAACTTCAATGTGAGCAGCATGTAAAAACACACTGAATCATAGGTATATGATGTAAGCAACAAGTTAGACTACAATTTAAGCATGTTTTACATACTGCTTACATTAAAAATCTACATTGCAGTTTGTCACATCAGTGGAAGGTACTCGGTGGTAACTGCTTGCAATTCCTATCATCTCACAGCGCACTCAGGTGTAAGCACAGAGGTGCTGTGAGACGGTACTCGGGATTAATGAGTTAATGAGATCCATGATGATGTGCTCCATAGCCTTGCAGACCAAACTAGTCAGGCTTATAGGGTGATAGTTCCTGGGGTCTGTTGTGGCTCCACCTTTGTGGAGCGAAATAACCATTGTTGTGCGCCACTCTATGGGCATGTAGCCTGTGGAGAGGTTGACTGTGAACAGTGTGTTTAGGTGAGGGGTTAGTTCATCTTTGAGCTCATGTAGGATGCAGCCTGGGACACCATCCAGTCCCATTGATGCTGTGTTTTTGGCTTTGGAGAGGGCTGTTTTAACCTGAGTGTCTGTGATTTCAGGGGCACTACATTCTTCTGGTATGGTTATGGGCCCTTTGGGGGGTGAGAGGGGGGTGAAGTTTGCACTGAATCTGTCTGCCAGGAAGTTGGCGATATCAATCGGTTCAGTGTATTTTGTGCCATTCTGCACTAACTCCAAGCAGATCTGGGAATTGCCACTTAGATTCTTGACATAGCTAAAGAATACATTGTGGTTATCTTTGGAGTCCTTCCCAATTTTTCTTTCGAAGCTAGCCTTGGATGATTTTATGAGGGATCATAGTTTCTTGTTGATACTGATCAGGGATGTCTTCCCCTCTTGGGATTTTACTCTTTTCTGTACTAGTTTCCTCCTCCTATTATATAGCTTGTTTATGGCAGGAGTCCACCAGACTGGTTTCCTTTTCTTGGAGGAGTGAGTCTTGGTTTTGCTTGTGAGAGCACAATCCATGCATTCTTGTAGGTGCCCGTAGAGTGCATTAGTGAAGGATTTTGCAGCTTGGGCAGCGTTATCCTTTAGCATGGGGTATTTGAAACTTTCCACCTCGGTCTTAAGTAACATGAAGTTTGCTTTTGAAAAGTTTTTCATGGTGGTTTCTTTTACCAGGGGTGGGGATGGAATGTGGATATCCAGAGTGATTAGTTTATGGTCAGACCTAACCAGCGAGGGGTTGACCTCCAGTGTGGAACACCGGTCATCCATGTTGGTGATGACCAGGTCCAATATGTTGTCACCTCTGGTGGGGGTGTTGATCAGTTGATCCAGGGCATTTGAGTTTATAAATTCTAGGAAATGTTGGGCAAGGGAGTTAGTACTTGAGTAGTTCTCCCAGTTAATGTTTGAGTAATTGAAATCACCCAATATCAGGGTGTTTGGTAGGACCTTTATGTTTCCCAGTGTTTCCAGAAATGCGGAATGGGGGTCCTGGGACATGGTGAGTGATCTGTAGCAAGCTACAATTTGAATTTCAGTTCTGCCCGTTGTTAGTTGCACGTGGATGATCTCTGAAGCATTGTGCTGTGTAACTAACCTGTAGGTGTGGGTATCCTTGATGAATATGGATACGCCCCCACCTTTTGTATGTCAGTCTGGGTTTTGTGGCCGAAATATATGGTATGAGTTGTAGCCTCGTAGTGCTGGGGTGCTCTCTGGAGCCTTAAACCAGGTTTCTGTTACTGCACATATATTGATTTTCTCCATACTGAGGAGTGCCTCGAGTGCTTGCATTTTGAGGTTTAGACTTCTGGCACTGAATAACATTACCCTCAGTTTTTTGTTACTTGTGCTATTTACGGCGGTGGGTTTGTCTTTTGAGCCTTGCCTAAAAAAGGCACTATGGGGATGGCAAGAGCCTTGGCCAGTATTCAAAAGCCAAAGGGTGACAGGTGCAAGCCATCTCTAGCTAAGCAGTGTGGTTTGTCGAGCATGTCATCCCAGGCTGACAGTCACTGGATCCCCTTTGAATGACACCAGAAGCTTAGCCAATTGTTGAAATTGATCATTTTTTTCTTTATACCATGGTATTATTTTTGGTGAGGGCAGGATGCTACTCAGAGTCAGGGTCATACTGGCCTGGGCTACATGATCAGCGAGCTCTTCCATGTCTCTTTTCATGTAGTCCAAGGAGGTACGGCTCAGGTCATTCACACTAACATGGACAATGACAGAGTCGTACTTGTACTTGTTCTGGAGTGACCTGAGTGCTTGTGTTATGTGGCAGATCCTGGCACCCGACAGACAGCTAACAATAACTTTCTCCTTGTTCAGTCTAGTGAGTGAGACGTCAGTGTGACTGACTATAGAGTCACCTATTACTTGTGTGTTGGGTATGTTATTTTCCCTTAAGGGCTGTGATTGCATGGCACACTGGCTTTGTGAAGTATGTGTTCCATACTTTGTGTTGGGGGGTGGAGGTTGCTTGGATGTCTGCTTTGGAGGTCTCTATTGCTTTTGCAGATTTTTATTTAGAGCCTCCGAGTATGTTTTTGTGTATTTGTGTGTTTTTTGCCAGTGCTGGTTTCATAGGTCTATGTGAGACTGGTGGTGTGATGCAAGAAATTCCCTTCTCCTCTTGACTGTCTGGTCCAGTCTTGGGTTGAGAGAGCTTAGCCTCCAGTTTGGCTGCATAATTGCATCTCTCGCATGTATTAGTGTTTGGTGGTAGGAGGAGAGGGTTGTCTGTGTACATGAGGCAGTTGTAACATTGCCTCAAAATGCCCAGATTCACCAGTTGGACCAGAGAGTACACCTGAAACTGCCCTTTGGACATGCCTGGATAGGTACAGTGAGCTGTTTTACTGATTGGCTGGTAAGGTCAAATAGAGAGCCTTGTCCTTCTCTACAGTATAGGGGAGGTTTAGTGCTAAGGTTTATTAGTGCTTGTTATGCATTTTGAGCAGGTGCTAGGCTGAGAAGTGAATGGTTTGAGTGCTTAAGTTGAAAGTTTTTCTAGTTCCAAGGGAAAAATTGAGGAGTACACTTTGTGGAGCCGGGAATAGTTATACCCTAGCTAATCAGCGCTGTCCAGCACACAAAACCGTGCTAATGTGGGTTTTATGGCAGGGAAATGAAAGAGATAGAAATTAGCCCACTCATGTCCAACAGCTCTGGGTTTGACACAGCTTTGCATGTTAGGCAGAGATCGCCTCTGAGTAGGCAATATGTGATGGAATAAAGCTAGAGTTTTTTGAGACAGTCTGCATAGAGCATCTGTTTGAGGCTGGTAATCCTCTTTGTGAGGTATTTCTGCAGCTTTTCCAGTTGTTGTAGATGTCTTGTGAGCTACATACCAAAAGTAGCACTGTATTCTATAATGGGTCTAATGAGTGACGAGTAGAGGGGAACAATGACCTCTTTTTTCCTGGATGAGAAACCTTTTGTGATGAGGTGTGCCACATAGAAGGATTTCCTGACTACTGTGGCGATGTGATTATCAAAGGAGAGAGTACTGTCCACCTGTGTCCCAAGGGCTCTTATCACACTTTCGGTGTTAAGTAGACTACCACCTATGTGGTAGTTCATGGGTACAGAGTTTTTACCAAAAGGGATGACATTGCACTTTTTGGCATTGAGCTTGAAGCCATGGCTTTCACACCAGGCATCTATCTCAATGAGGCCCTTTTGTAGGATGTCCACATTGTTAAGAGTTTTGATTATGGCTCCTAGTTTGCAGTCATCTGTGGACTTTGTTAGCCAAAGACCTTCTGTGTTAGCCTGTACTTCAGAGAAGTAGACACCAAACAGGAGAGGACCCAGGACTGAACCCTGTGGTACTCCACTTGTCACTGGTCTAAAGTCAGATTTGGAGTCTGCTACTTTCACAGTGTGGGTTCTGTCAGTGAACCAGTTGCAACCCATCTTGTGACATAGGGATTTATACCTAGTTTAGAGAGTTTATCTATAAAGGGAGGGAGGAAGAAGTTTGAAGAAGTCAGATTTTTCAGCCTGGGGATGAGCAGGAACATGTCCAGGATTTAGAAAGGGGTTCCTTAAGTGCAATTTTGAAAGTTTTGAGACTGTGATTGAATCTTCAAGATAAGGGGAGGCTGTTCCAGATTTTAGCTGTGGAGAAGGAGTGTAGTTTTTTTCTGACCGCTTTCATGGGATGATGCTCTTGAACAAGCTGTTTATTTTCTGACCTAAGAGGTCTGCTTTGAATGTATGATTTGAAGATTGTATTTAAGGCTGGGCAGGCCATTGGGTGAATTAATGATTTTATGTGCTGTGATTAGCTGAATGTAGGTAAACTGAAGTGGAAGTTCAAGCCAATTGAGATTATGGAGGGCTATGCAGTGATGAAAGGAACATTTAGCATTGATGGCAAACTTAGCAATTTTGTTATATCAAGATTCAAGCTTAGATTTTAGGCATGTTTGTAGCTTATTGTGAACTGGGGCTCCATATAAAAGAGATGGTAAGAGGTAGGTAGCGGCTAGTGTGTGTTTAGTGTGAGTGTCCATGAAATGTTTGTGTCTGTAGAGAATTCCAAGTTTCTGGTGAGTTTTCTTAATGTTATTATGTATGTGTAGATCAAACTTAAGGTGTTTGTCAGTGGTAACTCCTAGTAGTTTTGTGTAGGAGATATGTTCAATTATAGTATTGTTCTGTGAGAGAATAGTAAATTGGCTTTTCTTTATAGAGTAAGATTTGGGGGTAAATAATAAAAGTTTAGTTTTGACGAGGTTAAGCATTTAGGGTAACTTGTTGGAGACGTAGTAAAGAATCAGATGAACAGGTGACTGTGGAGTCATCAGCTTACTGTATTAATGTACTCTGCTGGGAGGAGGTATATAGGTAATTAATAAAGATATTAAAAAGAGGGGGGCCAAGAATAGAGCCTTGGGGAACTCCAGTGTTTTGAAAAGAAGAGAGGGAGTCAAGCCATCTAACTGCCTGCTGTCTATTAGATAAGGACGGTGCAGTGGTAGCATTGTCACTTCACAGCAAGAGGTTCTCTGGTTTGATTCTCAGCTGGAGTGCCTTCTGTGCGGAGTCTGCATATCCTCCCTGCATTCGTGTGGGTTTTCTTTGGGTGCTCCAGTTTCCTCCCATGTTTTAAAGACATGCATCTGGAGCATTTCTCCCCAGGCCTCCTCTGAAAATTGGCTTTATACCAAGTCGGACTTCCCAATAAACAAAAGTTAAATAAATAAATGGATAAATAAATAGTGAACCAGCAAGTGGTGGTAGTGGACAATCCAAGATTTTTAGCTTTTGTATAAGTAGCTGATGGGGAACAGTGTCAAATGCCTTAGATATATCTAGGAACAGTGAGTAAACAAGATTGCCTGAGTCAAGAGCTTTATAAACTGTGTCAGTGAAGGACAATAAAGTGGTGTTAGAACTGTGTCCTGGTCTAAAGGCATGCTGTGTAGAAGTGAGAAGTTGATTATTAAGGAGGTATTGGAGTAGTTGTGTGGGAATGCATCTTTCAAGGAGTTTAGAAAGTGGCAACAGTAGGGAAATGGGTCGATAGTTTGACAAATCAATGGAGTTGCCACCTTTGTGAAATGATATAATGAAGGATTTTTTCCAGAGAGTTGGGACAAAAGATTCTAGGATAGATCTGTTAATGAGAATGGATATAGGATATGCAATGGCATCAGCTGCAATCTTAAGATGTTGTACAGGAAGGTGGTCAGGAGAGTTAGTGCAGTCTTTCAGTCTGAGGAGGAGTCTCTTGATTATGTTAGTGGAACAGGCTGTATCGAGAAAGTAGGTGAGCTTGTAGTATCAGTGTAGAGGAAATCAGAGGGTGGCTCACATGTGGTGTGAGGAGGCAGTGGACTTTTTGTTAGACGATACAATTCTCTGCAGGATTTGGAGTTGATGGAAATGTGATATGAAGCCTTTCCCTGGTCTATGAATGAGTAAAATCAGTCCTTAAAAAGAAGGAAAGCTTGCTACATTGAGGGTTGCAAGTATGTAATTTTGCATCTTGCTAGAGCCACTGAAGGGTAGATACTCTACCTGCTCAGATTTGGAAATGGTGGAGCTATAATACAAACAGCTGAGATTATTGGTAAAAAATACAATATAGATGATTGTGCCTTAATATCCGTTAAATTTGATGAGCGCATGCTTCCTTTTAACACCAAGATAAACAAATATGTTTTTTTCATTTTCTGTTCCAGATCTTCTCAATTGTGGTTTTTGGATCTATTTTAAATGAAGGCTACATAAACAGTTCCAGTTCAGCACTTTACTGCATCTTCAACAAGAATGCGAATGCATGTAATTACGGCATCACTATTGGCTTTATGGCCTTTTTCGCCAGCACTTTCTTCTTCATCCTGGATGTATACTTCCCACAAATCAGTAGTGTAAAGGACAGAAAGAGGGCAGTTCTCTTGGAGTTAGGACTCGCAGGTAAAGTTGCAATCTTTTTTTTAAATACATTTTCAAACAGCAGTTAAGTGTCTACCTTAACTTCCAATTCAAGTGAAGTTTATAACCTTTAGAATGGCTTGGATGTCAAGAGATCGGTAAATATATACTGCAGTAATGGCTGTCACTGACACGTTCTTAAATATGACAAGTGGCACCTCTGTTTTGCATCACATTAATGCACTTGATGCAATTCTGTTATAATTTTGCAGGTTTACTAGATGCTTTGAAGTAGGTAGAATTCTATGCAGTGATTCAAAATGTGACCAGTATTAAACATATTTGAAACTAATTTGCACTTATGTTCACTTAGTGCGTAAACTGATTACTGCAATGGATGTCATAGTTTATTGTAAAGAAGCCCAATGATGCACATTAAGTTGAATTTGTAACATACTGCTTTATAAAATATGAAAAATACCATAGTAGTTATATGTAAGAGAGATCACTGGCCCCCAAAACTGCAGATGGAAGGTCTGGTTGAGTTCAGTCGCCTAGGCAGTGTGACATTTCCCTGGGGTACATTTGGTTGCGGACACATGGCTGAGAGAAATATGGCTGTTGTGAATTCCCTGTGGGCAGCGAAGAATGCAGTGCCATGTCCACAACGTCAATAACCAAATGCACAGGAGAAAAATATGTCCATGGTCCCCAAGGCAATATGAAACAGCAGGCAGTATGGTAGGCATCAGCAGCAAGATGACCAGTTGTCATGTCAGTGGTAGTAGAAATGCAGTGCACAATGGGCAGCGCCTTTATAATTGGTGTGTGTGTGTGGACCATTATTCCCTTCACAGTGTCTAGGGAATATTACCTAAAATGCATACTGTAGCATAAATGTGACTACAGTAGCATGCAGGGTATTCTACATGTGTAGCACACTTCTACATGATGTAGTTACATAAGCATGTACTGTACACTGAGCACAACACTCATTATATCTTCTGCCCCCCCCCCCCCATGCACTTGGTTATTAAAGCTGTGGGCATGGCAGTGTGTGCTTCTCTTTGCCAACAAGAAATTCACAAAAAGACATATTTCTCTGCAGCTGAATGTCACTTCAGCCATGTGCCCCCCAAACAAATGTACCATACAGAAATGTCTTGCTGCCTAGGTGCCTGAAACGGGTCTGGTTGCATGCCTGAAATTAGAACCAGGTTTTTAATATGGGATGTAAGCTGTGAGCTCTATGGATTACAGAAATGTTGACGAGGATAATCACAGAGTAGAGTTAAATTCAGCTAAGGTTTCACACATGACTTGGAAAATAAGGTTGAGCTATGATAGCATCATTTATGAGCTGATGAGGTGAACTTTGCTGTGTGATATACATCTGTTCCTTCCCACAAAAAAGGCTGTGGCCAATGTCTGTCCTACAGATTGACGTGTTAATGCCATTGACTGTAATAGTTGCTGCACAGTGATGATTTGTATAGTGCCCTGTAAGATTGCACTGTGAAAGTATTAATAGTGTCCTCATTATGTGCTGTCTATAAGAGTGAAGATGATTCATGAAGAGTTTTTATGCTATCAGGTGTTGCTGTGCATTTATATGTGGGGAAATGTAACCTGAAAAACTATGCAGTGTCAGTGGTGCAATGGGTCGTGCACTCACCTGTAGGTTCTCTTCCCACACACTGCAATGCAGAATAAAGAGGGTGCTACAGTCCTGAGTGTGTCATCCTTTGGATGAGATGCTAAACTAAGGTCCACCTGCTTGAGTTGGTAGTAACACAGGTGGATATAAAAGATTCCACACCACCTATCAAAAAGTCGTGGGGAAGTGCGCTGATCCCTTGACCAAATTTTCCCTAGTAGTATAAATACCATATTGTGTCTCCCCTGAAAGAGGCCACTAGCCCAGTGGGACTAACCTGGTCAACAAAGGAAAATAAAAAAAGGAATAAGGAGATTAAAACAGACAGACAGAAAGTGAAACAGAAGAGGAACTGTTACTGTTGATCAGTGCTTAACTGAAGACCACGTCAATAGGATTAAGGCATTAATAACTGGCTATTCAAAGTCTGAGTGCCCAAGGCAGTAGTAACTTTAAAGTTTTACGTCTATAAGTAGGGATAGTGCAGCCCCTGCCAATGGGAGGCTGTGACTCTGAATGTGTGTTTGCTCATAGGTTCATTGGTATATATTAAGCTAATGATCACTAGGACCTTTATAAGCCTAGCCATGCAACCCAACCCATTTGTATTGCTGTGTATCATAGGCAGTTATTAGGAGGGGTTATGTTAGGAAGTTTCTACAAGTTAATGGAGGGAACAGTATGTCTATCACAGACATGGGAGCCAAACACGGAGTGAATTTCTGCTTTCCCATTCATTGGTCTGGGTTACATTTAAATAGGGTTAGGGATGGACTCTGCTTCACATGGGTAAAGAGCCTGTTCTAGAGCATGGGGATACTCTGAGACACATAGCTGTCTCACCAACATGTATTATTTATGTCACAATCAAAATTTAAATCTTTGGATCTAGTGGTTATGAAACTGTTCATTTTGTGGATGTGCAAAGGGCCATCAGAGCTGGATCCAGGGATGCCTTGCATGCCAGGCATAGATCACCTCTCAGTAACCTGTAGGAGGCTGAGTATAGAGATATGGCTGTAAGGCAATCTATATAGGGCAATGTGTTTAAACACTGGATTGTCTTGATAAGGAACCTTTGTGGGCATTTCAACTTTTGTATATGACTGTTCAGATACATGCCGAAAGGGGTGTTATACTCAATGATGGGTCTGCTAAGGGCTGAATAAAGTGGCACTATGACTTCCTTGGACCTGAATGCCATATCCTTACTTATAAGTTGGGCAACATACAATGATATTCTTACTACCATGGCCACATGTTTTTCAAAAGCTAGATTACAGTCTACATATTCTCCCAGATCCCTGACTACCAGGTCAACTCTTAGGGGTGACTGTTTGCCAAAGTCACTATAATGCATTTCTTGGCATTGATTTTTAATCCACAATTTTGGCAGCAGCCATTTGTCAGCATTAGACATTAGCCTTTATCTCCAAGAAGTAGATACCAAATAGGAGTGTTTTCTAGCACAGAGCCCTGAGGTGCCCCATTGGTGACCAGTCTCTTAGTGGAGTTGATCTCACTAAGCCTGACATTTTGGGTCCTGTCTGAGTCAGCTGGCAATCCAGTGAGTTATTTAAGGGTTTATTCCCAGTTTGCTGAGTATGTCAACTATATCTGAGTGGAGTATTATATTGAACTCCTTAGCTAAGTCTAGGTAGGCAGTACACAGTTTTCACCGCATCCACCAGATTTAGAAGGCATGACCTTCCCTTGGCAAAGCCAGACTGGGTTGTGTCCAGTGTTTGAAGGTTTGGTTTTATATGTGTTGGTTGGTTGTGGCAGTGATAGTGCAGAATGCTGTTGGTGTAGCTGTTTTAATTTGCTTATCTCAGTGAAGAATTATTTCATGATGAGATCTTCACAAACAGTACTCCAAACAGAAGAAAAGCAGAGCCGCATAGAGATGTTACAATTACACTTGTTAGTCTGAGGTCTTTCTTATTTCATAGCATCTAAGATTATGTCCTGTTCATGGGACCTGTTTTCCTGGTAATTAGAATGCTGTTATAAACCACTGTTTGGTATACTTGTTTTTATGACATTTGAAGTTGATTATAAATGGTAGAGTACTTCCAAATGGAAATGTTGCCATCCAAGTACCTGTAGTGTGCGCATGCACATCCCTGTGACCATATCATTGTAAATTCTGAAGTAAAAGTTCCACCTGTAGTGTGCACATGCACATCCCTGTGACTGCAACATTGTAACTTCTGAACTAAACATTCCACCTGTAGTGTGCACATTTACATCCTTGCGACCACATCATTGTAACTTCTGAAGTAAAAGTTCCATGTAATCACAGCTATGTGCTTGGTCATCTGGTACATTATACAGATATATAATAAGTTAGTGATGAAGCTAAGTTATGTGCAGGAGTTCTCTCAGATTTGAAAATGCAATGCAATTCAGACAGAAAGGGTAAAAAAATAAACTTTGGGTCAGCATGTTATTAGACACCACCTGGTCACCAAGCTGGCTGACTAGGTTGTAATAGTATTAAAATATCAAGAAAAATAGGGCTGTGATTCTGCATAATATAATAAACTTTCAAAAAGCATTTATAATGTAAAATAATTGCTAACTTCAGATAAGAGTGATTACGTGCACAAACTGCTAACTTGAAAGATAGTACACTGCATTTTCAATAATGCACTATATAAATGTTATCAAATATATCCATCACGGTGATTAATATACAGTGAATTTCAGTGAACCTAGTTTGTGTCTTTCGGCTTTTCCCGGTTAGGGGTCGCCACAGCGGAACTCCAGTCCGCTAATGATTGGCAGTTGATTTTTACGTACCGGCTTGCCAGGCCTGACGCACAACCTTCATCGAAGGTATGCCCATTCACGCATGTCTCCACACAGAAGATGCTCTAGCTGAGAATCGAACCGGACAGCGTCTTACTGTGAGGTGACAACACTACTGCAGCACCATCACCACGGGTGAATTTCAGTGAACCCAGTATTTAAAAAAAAGCTGTGGCTGGGATTTGTAGAGGGCTTGTGCAGTGCACAAAATATAGTGGGTAGCAGCCATGTGCAAAGTGTGAGTGATCCAAAGAAACCAGTTGTGCAAAAGTGCACTTGTTGAAATTGTGCAATAGGCAGTGCATGGAGATGGGCATGTTAAAGGACAACAATGGGATTCTATTATTAAATGCTCAACTTGTCTATATTTTTTCTCCCTATTTACTGCCCCTGCTATGAATAAACAACAGTACAGCATTTAAAATATTTTAAATTGGCTGTTTCTGTCCACTAGAACAGTACCTTACTGTACTGAGGCAGTTTCACTTTCAAAAAAATGTTTGTCCCACCCTGGAAAAGCTTGCAGCCTCCAATTCACAGATGTCATCAAGGCCACTGAATACAGGTAGTTTTCTGGCCAATTCCCTCCCCAAACTGACATCACCACTACCGTCCTAAAAACCCATTTATGCTGTGATGTCACAGCTCCCTGGTCCTTAACCTACCCATACAGAAAGTAAAGGCTAGAACAAGGAAACAGTACATGAGTCAAGTCTCCTGCTATGAGCTGTCAGTCACAGCAGGTTATAGCTCAAATTATCCTTAGCACTTTGACAGCTAGAGAAGTTAGGTGTGATCGGGGATGGGAGATGAGTCAAAGTAGTACAATTCAGGCTTCACAAATGACTGCAGTCTAGCCATTCTAAAAAGAAGCAGCAGTAAAAAGCACTTTGAAAGTATGTTCTATGGCATTTGCACTTTGTGTTTTAAGTAGTCATTGAACGGCATGAAATGTTACTTAAAACTAACTGACTGAAAGACAGCAGTGTATGCATGTAAAATCAATGCAGTGACAGGAGCTTTAGGAAGAAAGAGGCCAGTGTAATGTAATTTTTTACAGACAAGCATTGCATTGTGGGATACCTACAGGCCGACTAAACAATCAGAATTACTTCAAGATGCCAAACCCCATGTGGTCAGACTCAGAAATTATGTATAAAAATATTTAAAAAAACTGTAAATATTCCCAGAGTGGTGTTAAAATGTAGAAAATACCAAACCATGATGGAATAAACATGTTTTTGAGTCTGTGTATACGGTTCTCCTTTAAAGACATATAAATGTGAAATCCCATGCAAGGGAGCACTGCAAAATATGCAAATGTAGAGGCTAAGATGGAAGAGTAATTCAGAGACATATAAAATGGTGGTGTAATCCACCCACATCCACCCAGTTGGAATGCCATGATTTACAGAGTACATGACAGGAGCCATGATAAGCATAGGAGCAGCAGTTGTTTAACAACAGGTATTGGCACCACTGCCAGAGACAGTGCTGACAGTGTTGCTCATTGTGGTCACCCAAACCAATAAAGACAATATTGGCAGTGACTCACATAGCAGCATCTGACAGAGCAACACATAGTCAATCACTTGAAATCTGACAGGTATATACTGGAGGGCCTAGCTGAACTATTTCACCCACAAAAAACAAAGCGCAAACCACACTAAAATATCAGAAGAGAACTGCAGTCAACTTTGTGTACTAGAACTTTATTATATCTGCTTTTCATCCATAAAAGACTTCATCAGAAAAAAACACTTACACATAGTACTCATTATTTAAATAAATCATATTCCAATCAAAAGCCACATTCAATTGATCAATAAAACAATTAAGAATTTCTTAAAGCAAAATTAGGTAAAAACATCATTTGAACATTCATTAAAATGCAATAGCCAACAGTTAAATTGCTGTACATCCTTTGATAAAAAATGAATAAAACCAAGTTTAATACCCATATATATAAATATATACGGAATGTAAATAAGATGTTTGTATGTATGTATGCATGTGGTAAAATATATTAAATATGAAAAATAGTATATACTTTATTTCTAACTACTGCCATTATTAATTCTGAGCCTTCTATCCTTTAGAAAGCACTTGATATTAATAACATTGTTCAAGCCAGGGAATTCATCATCTTTCAAACTATTCTGCCATATAGCTTCTTTCCTGTCTAGGTGATTCTTAGAAATCAGTTACCCTTTTGTCATCTAACACATACTCTAGAGCAAAAAACAAGAGTTTATTTTAACTCAGCACAGACTAAGCGATGCTTGTATAAAGCATTGTTAGTGTCTCTCTTTTCGATGGCATGTAAATGTTCTTTTATTCTTTTACTGAGTGCTCTGGTAGCCATTCCCATACAGAATGCTTCACATTCTGTACAGACACTGAACATAAACAACCCTCTTGGTAGCGCATGTAAACCTTCCTGAGGCTGTAATAGTCTTGTCCAAATGTGATAACATAATGAAGGCCCCTTTGTTAATAAAGCTACAGGCACTACAGAACCCATGCTTGTAAGTACTCCTAAGTTTATCAGAAATGGCTGGCATCTCCAAAGTATTGTCATGCAATAATGTTTTTAAGCACACATTTTTCTTGTACACAAAAGAAGGCTTGTCTCCTATTGCTTTGTACAAATCAGCATTGCCCTTTAAATGCGCCAGTTATCACAAATAATTTTTCATATCGCAAAGCTATTAACTTACATGTCTAAGCTGAAAACTAACATGTTGTTTATAGCAGAAAAATTACTGGCACGCTTGGCTTTGTCCAAGGGCTAGCGTAATATTGTGGCAAAAAAGGTGTTTCTCTTGTCAATTTTTCAGTAGCAATGGATGCTAATCTCGGTTGTTTATAACCTCTTTCTAAAAAAAGGGAAGTGATAAACTGAATTTCCTCTTTGAAAACTGAATCATCTGTTGTTAATTTAGAGGCCTGAATAAACTGCCCATCAGGTATATTTTTCTTCATAAATTCTGGATGATTACTATTATACTGCAAATAACAGAAAAAGTATTTTTTCCATAAATGCTACTATTAAAAGAACGATTATCAATCTCCTATTTCAAAGTAATGTCCAAAAAATGTACTTGGGGGCTTGTATTCACTAAGGTAAATTCTAAGAAGTCTGTACTTCTGTTGAATTCATCCAAAAATAGTGTACAGTCATTAAAACTGCCTTTCATAATAAAAAAAAATCATCAACAAAGCTTTTAAAGAAAATTATATTATCAAAAAAGGAGTTGTTTGGGTAGTAACTCCCTCCCCCACCAGCACAAAACCAAATTGGCAAAGGCTGGTGTTGCTGCTGACCCCATAGCAACACCTTTGGTTTGTTGGTAATATCTCCTGTTGAACTTGAAATAATTATGTTCCAGCAAAACCTCAATAAGGGAACAGAATAGAGTAATCTCATCCCCTGAATAAGTTGTTATTTGTGACATATAGGTCCTAATATATTCTATTCCTGTATCTCATGGTATGCCGGTGAATAGTTACCTCTACAGTAAACATAATCATGTATTCTTTTTCATATTTGTGAATTTCATTGAATTTCCTGCTATGATCAAGGAAATCCCAAGAGTCACGTAAATGTGAGGGTAAATTCTCCACTAGCAGATTTTAAAATAATATCCAAAATAGCCTCTGTGATACAGTTGGGAGCAGACACAATAGATATAAAAGGGGGGGTTTGTGGCACTTTTATGTATCTTAGGTATGCCAAAGAGGACTCCTATCTTGGGGTTGTCGACAGACATAAAGTTATACAGTTTGTAGTCTGTCTGACCATTCATAAGCAAATTATACAAATAAGCTTTAATATAATTATAGCCACAATGTATATGTTCTAACTTGACTTTCCTATATTCTTCATCATTCATTGACATTCTTTCAATGGCATTTGTATAATCTGATAAATAATAACAAGCCCCCCCTCCGTCTGCTGTCATAGTACATATATGTTCCAAATTTGTAAGTCCATACAATGCTTGTCTCTCTTCAACATTTAAATTATAAAAGAGATTTCCATTTTTTTTCTAAGTAATATCACTTTCACATCTTTTCTCAAAGAGTTCAAGGGTATTCTGTAGTCTAGAATTGTAAGTAGAAGGTTTAATATAACAGTTATTACTACTTACTCCTTGAGGCAAATAATATAAATTAAGCTTTCTAGAACAAAACTTTAGTTTTAAAGGTATATTGGACAAATTTGCCCTCTGAAAAAAGACAAAATTCAACCCAAAACATTATTTCATTTGAATGATAAAAAATTAAGTCAGTTAAATTAAACAGTTTGCTTCTTAACTCACTGTAAGTCCACTGTTTAGTCCTTTTTTCAGTGATTCCTGTTTCTCATTCAGTTCAGAGTAACTGGAGGTGGCTCTTTGGTGAAAAAAATGTTTTTTGAAACAGTTTCAGGACAATTTTCTCCCCCGTCATCCATAGGATACAAAGGACGTTCTTCAAAAGTTTCTGCAAATTCACCTTCTTCCAAAGAATTAGCCACCCCCACTGAATGGCCATTTATTTCCAGGTCTAAGTTCATTTGCTTGTCACTCAAAACTGCAACTTCTTCTCTTAAAGGGGAACACATCACTTGTAATGAAACTGCACCAAATTTTACCACAGCTGTGTCTTTACTTTAGACAAGATAATCTTTCAGAGGAAAAGCCTTTTTTAATTAATAAGCATCTCTGTCTCTAAGAATTTTCTTTTGTTTACTAACCACCATTGTTTATTCAAATCTCTCCAGGGAGATAAAAACATTTTCATAATCAGCTTTCATTCACTAACAGAAGGTAACATTTTTAACACTTGTTCATCTGTCCTTTTTATAGTCTCCCTTAAATAGCAGATGAGTTTCTTGTTTTTGATCAATATTTTCAGAAACGCCATGCCAGATTTATTGAAAAAAATCAACCAGTTCTGAATAAAGGGGATCCTCGTAAGTAATCCCATTAGGGAATTTGAAAAATCTAAGCCCCATAGGAGCAACATACAGGGATATACATCACCCAAAATGCGTATCTTCCAAGGTCAAAGAGCAAACATTTTTAAGCAATCTTTCCAGTTGTAGTAATTTGTTTCTTATCTCTTGCTTTTCAGTAATGGCTGACATTTTGAAAGTAGTCTCTCCAAAAGGATTATAGTTGGTGGAGAGAACAGAAGAGATATCTTTGACTAAATTACCTTCACCTCAAACATCCGTAAGTTCAACATTAGAAAACTGCACAGCAGGCTCATTTGCAACAAAATTGGATATATTTGAACTCACTTGTTGAGACGGACAGTTACTTTTCAAATGTTCGACTTGCCCTGCGAGCAGTTAAACAACTTCTGTAGATTGTTTAAAGCCATTTGCAGCCCCATAAAATTTAGTTCTTGTGTTTCTGGGGCAGCATGTATAGTAAGATCAAGCTGTTTATCCCTACCTCCTGAAGCCATCAGTTACTACCAATCAACACAAATTCAAAAACAAGAAAAAGGAAGATGAATCCAGTGTGTGGTACAAAAAGTCCAACTTAAAAAAGCAAAGCACAAATCGCAATAAAATATCAGAACCGCAGTCAACTTTAAGCATACTAGAACTTTATTATCTCTGCTTTTCATCCATAATAGACTTCATCGGAAAAATCAAAAGTGCTCACTATTTAAATAAACCATGTTCCAATCAAAAGCCACATTCAATTGATCAATAAAACAATTAAGAATTTCTTAAAGCAAAATCAGACAAAAACATAATTCGAGCATTCATTAAAATGCAATGGCCAACAGTTAAATTGCTGTACATCATTTGATAAAAAAATGAATAAAACCAAGTTTAAACAGCCATATGTATAAATACCATTTACAAAATGTATAAATATAATTTACAAAATATAAATAATATGTATGCATGTTTTTTTAAGTTGGACTTTTTATACCACACATCAGAATCATCTTCCTTTTTCTTGTTATTATTTCACCCACAAGTAGAATTAAAAGATATGCATGGTACGCATTATTATCATATATCATGTCTGTGGACACAAGGGTATGTGCAGCATTGAACAGCTTTGCTACATAGACCTTCCAGTGACCAACAAGGAACATGTTACATATGTCACAGGCCTCTGCCTCACATATACTTAATAAGAAGGGCATATGTAGCTCAGTCTCCATAGCTAAAGACCACGAATCCAGCAGTTCCAAAAGACACTTTATTAACAAAAATAAATCACTTAAATGTACTTCCTATGCATTGTCTATGTAATTTTATGATTTTTACATGAATTTATAATGTATTTATATGACATATTTATAATGATATTTAACTTTCCATTTATAGGCATATTTATTATTTGATATATTTGTAACACTTTTAGGGACATATGAGTAAATCCAACATATTTTACTATTTTTGATATATATTTTTAACAATACTTAATACATCTGCTTAATATTTATTAGGTTATTACATATGTGTGTCAATCATACTGAGGGTCCAATGAAAAATGAAGTGGCAGTACAAAAGGATGTGATGTAACAATTTTAAAATGCCTGATAAAGTTTAACAATATTTTAAATGAAAGTGCTAACACAGTGATTTATTTTTGTTAATAAAGTGTCTTTTGGAACTGTTGGATCCATGGTCTTTAGCTTTGGAGATTGGGCTACATTTGCCCTTCTTATTTTATTTAGTTTGTGCTTGTTTTTCGTTAGTTCACATATACTTAACCAATTCCTCAGTACCGTGCTGCAACATGTGGAGGAGTAAATCTGATTCCCAAGGACATGAGAGTAAAGAAACAACACTACGCATGCATTCTGTGAGACTGCATGATCCCCTGAGGCCTGGGGACATAACTTGTACTCATGCTGTCATTAAGGACCCACATGGTCAAAAGGAACCAGAGATGCATAAATCAGAAGGGTTACCATGCTGAGACCTGCCAGATGGTCTGTAATGTTTAGTGCATCTATTATGTGCCTGTGAACTATCTCATCAGTTCGTATGATTCACATTTCTTCCTAAAAGGCACCTTGCTTGACAAGCACACACATACACAAATGCACACACACACAGCAGATTAAATGGTCTATATATACAAGCAGTGAGCACGCTGGTAGCAGGCCATATATACTGGTGTATCTTGTATGATGCAGGCAACACTATATTTGCCGTTGAGCCATGGTGGTGACTGTCTTTTACAACCCACAGACAATAGCAGAAATGTCATATAACACAACCTATGGAGAAACAGCAAACATTGTGTAAATATAGTCTTTGGACTCTTTGGACTTCTTAAAGATACACATCTCTCTCTAGGCACCTCTGATGAAGCAATACAATATAGTCCAGTGATATGCAGCAAAATATTTGAAGAATGTGCCGTGCTACACAACAAGGTTCTGGGAAAACAGGCAGTACAGCCAGACAGCACGAGGTCAGGACATGTTGCAAGTGATGCAACCTCAGAAGCATAGCAGGGTAGAGATACATGGGAAAATAATGGAGGATTGAAGCCAGGGACATTAACAAATTTTCAGCAGATAATGGGTGAGGAGGATGCAGTCATCATCACTTGTACAGTTAGGAAGGACATGGTGGCAACTGAATGCAAGACTACAACAGCAGGGCAGGGTGGAAATACAGGGGAAACCAATGGAGGAGTTAAGCCACAGCTGAGATGGCAACAGTGCAGTACATTGCAGCACTGGTAAAGCAGAGTCATCTGGTTCATAACTATAGGCCATAACTTAGACTACACAGAACAATGTGGTGCATGATGTGACACTCAGGCTGTGTAAGGCAGGTCTGGTCACACTGTGCATCAGACATCAACAAGCTTTTAGCAGGTAATGGGTGAGCAGGACACACTCATCATCACTTGCACAGGTGGGAGGGACATAGTGACAGCTGAATGCAACACTCCAATGTGAAGTAGGGTCATGGGAGGTGAATACAGTTGTCTTATAGTCGTGGAGATTATTAAGTTTCAGGGCTGGCATCCTCTTCTAGCAGGGTTAAGGGGACACTACTTGATGGTTGTCAGCATGCACTGTGTCCACCTAGCCATGCTTGGACAGGATCTGTTTCATGAATGGGATGGAGGCTAAGTTACAGGATCTTGGTTGGCCATCCTGACAAGGCATCCTGTAAGCCACCATCTTTATCGGCCACAGTAGCCCTGCTAGCATCAACCCTATATTATCTTGCTGGGTGGGGGCTTCACCTGTGGAATGTTATTTATTAATTAATTTATTAATTTATTTATTTATTTATTTATTTATTTATTTATTTATTTATTTATTTGTTTGGCATTTGTGTATCAGGGGAAGCCATAATCATGAAAAACATGACACCAGTGTGAGCCCACAGATATATAGTTCTATTATCCCCTGTGACATGCATTGTGAAACATATGGAAATCATTCATATACAAACTTTGGAGTACATACCTTTTTGGGCAGGACATTGTCCTTGCAGACTGGAGATGCCCAGAGAACACAGGTGCAAGGCTCCAATAATCATATCTTCTCCACTTTATGCATACATAGGTGTTATACCATAGTATTATAATAAATGCTAACATAATGCTTTATCTATTCACACATGTAGTAGTTGCTAGCCCTTTAGCCATGTCCAGTCCACCACCCAGTATGTGGGACCAGTCCTTTTGTCTAGGGAGTGATACCAAAAACTCCTTAACCTGTCAGCCACTACAATGATGATGGTCCACACCTGTGGTGGTCCTCAACATCTTGATGTCCTGAGCATTTTGCTTTACATGGGAAAGCATTTCTGCAACTCTCCTTCATTGCTCTTGAAGACACCTATTATGGCCTCCTCCCCTGATATTCACAGCCTGTACTGTGCAATGCCATATATGGACCCTGACTTGATTGTCTGAACCACCTTTGGCCAGTAGGCACATTTCTTGCATACAAAGTGCCTGCAGCAACACATCATTCTTCTGGCTTGTGAACTTCCTGAGTATGTTACCTTCCCAGGGTGACCATAATAGTACCTGTGCACCTGCAGACAAAACATGTAATTTAGTGGGAGTATGTTCCTGGCAGGTCTATATCATTTGAGCAAAAACCCTTTTGTGTGAACACCTATTTGTCAAACTCTAATCATGAAAAGCTTGCTCCATCAAATGGCCGTTTTAGCAGATTTGTTTCCTAGGGGAAAAAAATCCTTGGTCAGCCAAACAAATGCCAAAAATTTCAAAAATTGAAAACCCAGCAGGATGGGGTCTCTGCCCCGCACACCCGCCAAACTATATATACCAACTCCGAGATCATACTACAGTGGGGAAAAGGTCAAATTCCCAATGATGGCCAAGCGTTTTTTCCGCTAGGAAAAAAATTGCTAAAACAGCGTTCGATGGCGCAAGCTTTCGACAATTAGGGTTTGACAAATAGGTGTTCACACAAAAGGGGTTTTGCTCAAGTGAAGAAGACCCATTCCTGGCTACATAGTGTATGTATTACTGTATATGGCCTTCTCCTAATGTATTCACCTGAGTATCTGCTTCAGCTATCATTATTCAATGCCAACCTCCTGCCATATATAGTACTGCAATCCTACAGATATGTAGGAGTATGAAAACTCCTCTCCCATATGTCAGGGTATCCCATTAAGTATCCTTGGCCACTGCTTCCCCTTCACAGGTATACATAAGTGTACTGTGTGACTGTGTGGTGGCCCTTCATTTGGCATGTATGTGTCCAGGGGCCTCTGCATATACACACTTTTGTGTGTACCCTGTGTTACCTCCACTGTATAGGCCATATGTGAAGTGTAAAATCCACACTTCAGTATGTCTCAGCTATACACACTGCTACACACTGACCCTCCTGCCTGTCAAATACCACAGGCATTGCTAGGGTGCAACACTTTCATTACCGGCCCAGTTCTTCTCCAGTCTCTCTAATGTTTCATGTCTACAGCATTATTACTGCAATTGCAATAAATTCTGTTTGCATGTTTGAAAGTGGCATTGTGCAAGATGGTGAGAGTGCTTTATGCTGTACTGACATGAAACATTTAGTGAGGCGGGAATGCTAATAAAGGCAGATAGAACTGATGTCTGTGATCCTTACTCTGCTGACTGTGCTGGCCATACCTATCACTGTGAGCCATGCACATACTATGTGAGCCATGCACATACCATGTTCATAGGTTCATAGGTTCATACTAGGCTATCTGCCCTAGGGCATTTATAAGCCTAGCCAGAATGTGTTTGGCTTTCGCCACCCATTTTAAATTTATTTTGCTATGCCCTTTTTCGAGGTCGGTATACTGTGCCTCTGTCTAACAGTGACACAGAAGTGATACCCGGGATAAACCTACGATCTCCCATCCACTCATCAAGATTCCTCTTGAAGAGAGTCAATGAGGGACGCTGCCTAACCTGGACTGGGATTTTATTCCAGAATGAAGGGAGCCTCTGGGTTATGAATCTGTCCCTCCAGCATGTCCTATTTATTTCAGTGCTGAGGTTCAAGTCTCTCAAGCGCGTAGCTCAATGGGATTTGGATTTTCTGAGGTGCAGCATGTCCATTAATTCCGGGTTGGACATGGCTTTATACGTCAGGCACAGATCGCCTCTGAACAGGTGGTATGCCACTGAGTAGAGCTGGAGTTTCTTTAACCGGGCAGCATATGGCATCTGTTTGAGCCCTTTGATCCTCTTGGTGAGGTACTTTTGGGGTCTTTCCAGTTGCTGCAGGTGTCTGGTAAGGTACATCCCAAAAGGGGCATTGTACTCAATTATGGGCCTGATGAGGGATGAGTAAAGAGGCACGATGACCTCCCCTGATCTAGATGTGAATCCCTTCATGATTAGATGGGCTATATAAAATGTTTTTCTAACCACTTTGGCCACATGGTTGTCAAATGAGAGATTGCTATCAACTTGGGTCCCCAGGTCCCTAATTACTTCTTCTGTACTTAATGGATTACCACCTATGTGGTAATTTGTGGGCACTTTGTTTTTGCCAAAGGGGATGACTATACACTTTCTGGCATTTAGCTTGAGGCCATGGCTCTGGCACCAGTTGTCTGTTTCTATGAGGCCCTTTTGGAGGATGCTTGTGTTGGCTGGAAAGTCGATTATGGCGCCCAGTTTGCAGTCATCTGTGAACTTGGTCAGCCACAGTCCTTCTGTGTTGGCCTGTACTTCCGAGAAATATATACTGAACAAGAGAGGTCCCAGGACTGAGCCTTGTGGGACACCACTTGTAACTGGTTTGGAGTCTGACATGGCTCCAGCAATTCTAACCATGTGAGTTCTGTCCTTGAGCCAGTTTGCAATCCATCTAGTGACATAGGGGTTTATATTTAAGCTGGTGAGCTTAACCATAATGCCCAAGTGGGGTATTGTATCGAAGGCTTTTGCGAGGTCCAGGTAGGCTGTGTGGACCACCTTCCCCTCATCAATGGCCTTGGTGACTGTTTCAAAGAAATCAACCAGGTTTAAGTGGCAGGATCTGCCCTTAACAAAGCCAAACTGGGTAGGATCCAGTGTCTGTAGGTCCCCAGTATCTTTATTTATGAGGTCCATGATGATCCTTTCCATAGCTTTGCAGACCAAGCTAGTCAGGCTTATGGGGCGATAGTTTCCAGGATCTGTTGAGGCACCACCTTTATGGAGAGGGACCACTGTTGCTGTACGCCACTCTTTGGGCACATATCCTGTAGTAAGGCTGAGACTGAACAGTAGTTTTATGTTTGGGTTTAGCTCTTCTTGGAGTTCATGTAGGACGCAGCCCGGGACGCCGTCTGGTCCCATTGATGCTGTGTTTTTTGCTTTGGAGAGGGCAGCTCTTACCTGAGCATCTGAGATGTCAGGGGGGGCAGCACTCTGCTGGGATAGATATTTGCCCTTTGATGGGGAGTTTGCGCTGAACCTGTCAGCTAGGATGTTGGCAATGTCTGTGGGTTCAGTGTATTTTTTGTCATTTTGGACTAATTCTGAGCATATCTGGGAATTACCACCCAGGTTCCTAACATAACTAAAGAAAGCCTTGTGATTATCCTTAGTGTCCTGTGCAATTTTTCTCTCAAAGCTGGCCTTAGACAATTTTATGAGTGCCCATAGTTTTTTGCTAATACTGATCAGTGATGCCTTCCCTTTTTGGGATTTTGCTCTATCATTTAGTAGCTTCCTCGTTCTATTGTATAGTTTGTTTATGGCTGGGGTCCACCAGACAGGACGTCTGCCTTTGGAGGATTGGGTCTTGGTTTTATTTGGGATTGCATGATCCATGCATTCCTGAAGGTGTTCATAGAATGCGTTTATAAAGGATTCTGCGGTCTGGGCCATATTTTCCACAGGCCCGGGGGCTTTGAAGGATTCCACCTCGGTTTTGAGGAGTGTGAAATTTACTTTAGAGAAGTTTTTCACTGTGGTTATCTGGGCAGGGGGTGGGGTCGGGATGTGAATATCCAGTGAGATTAGTTTATGGTCTGATCTTACCAGTGAGGGATACACTTCTGGTCTGGAGCATAGAGTCCCCATGTTGGTGATGATCAGGTCCAGTATGTTTTCCCCTCTTGTGGGAGTGGTAACAAGTTGTTCCATAGCATTTGAGTTTATAAATTCTAGGAACCCTTGGGCTAGGGTGTTGGAGCTAGAGTAATGCTCCCAGTCTATGTTTGGGTAGTTGAAGTTGCCCAATATAATGGTGTTTGGAGAGACCTTCATATTTTCCAGTGTTCTCAGAAAGGCCGCGTGGGGTTCCTGGGTTTGGGAGGGTGGTCTGTAGCAGGCTATAAACTGGAAGGCAGTTTTACCCACTGTTAGTTGCACATGGATAGTCTCTGATGCTTCGTGCTTTGCCACCAACCTGGAGGTGTGGGTATCTTTGATGAATATCGATACTCCCCCTCCTTTTGTGGTTTGGTCCAAGTTTTGGGGCCGAAAAGCATGGTATGAGGTATAACCTGGTAGTGCTGGGTTGCTCTCGGGAGCCCCGAACCAGGTTTCTGTTACTGCACAGATATCGATGTTCTCCATGCTAAGGAGAGTTTCGAGTGCGTGCATCTTGAGGTTTAGACTTCTGGTGTTGAGTAGCATTACTCTTAGTTTCTTATCTCTTGTGATACCTATGGAGGTGGGTTTGTCGTTTGAGCCTTGCCTAAAAAGGGCACAATGGGGGTAGCAAGAGCCTTTGCCAATATCCGAAAGCCCAGGGGTAACAGGTGCAAGCCGTCCCTAGCGAAGCATCGTGGCTTGTCAAGCATATCATCCCAAGCTGACAGGCATTGGATCCCCTTTGAATGACACCAGTACTTAAGCCAATTGTTGAAATTGATCATCTTGTCTTCATACTGTGGCATCATTCTTGGTGAGGGTAAGATGCTACTCAAGGTCAGGGTCATACCGGCCTGGGCCATGCACATACCATGCGAGCCATGCACATACCATGTGAGCCATGTGCATACCATGTGATCCATGCACATACTATGTGAGCTATGTGCATATCATGTGAGCCATGCAAATACCATATGAGCCATGCACATACTACGTGAACCATGCATATACCGTGTGAGCCATGCACATACTGTGTGAGCCATGCACATACCGTGTGAGCCAAGCACATGCTATTTAGCATGAGGCATTTGACATCTCTGCCCACTCACCAGGCCAGGAAATGCACATAGCACTGAATATCACACAACATTTGATTAAAAGACATGCACCCATGTGCACATGTCTACCATATCGCTCGTTGAGCAGAACTGCTGAGTAGCCATGACTGCTTCATCTGGTGTGAATCACAGGGCTCCTGAATGATGTGCCAGGGAGAGCAGGATTTTCTGGGCATGACATGATGGGCCCTTTAAAACTTTGATACCTGCTTCTCCCTGGCATGGGTGCTGTTTGTACAGGGGGAACTAAACAGGCATCAATAAGATGACTTGAGGTGGCACCACCCCCCTAATTTATACAATGTGAAGTACAAGTTCAGGAAATGCAGCCAGACGTGTACTGTAAATATTTTTTTCAGAAGGTTATTTATCTTCCACTGTGTTATGTGTTGTCTACCTACACTTAACTGTAATTAGGTAACTGGGGGTATGTGGTTTATAGACTTCCATGTACAACTGTAGTGTTCTACCTGTAATATGTGTCTTATTTCCTTCCCATTTTATCTCAGAGATGCAGGTAGTCACAGGCCTTTGTGTCTGCCACTCAAGAGGAGGGTAAAGGCTCCCCTTTTGAAAAGGACATGGGGGGGGGTTTGATGGTGCCTTCTGTTTGGAATCTCAGGAGGGTTTGAGGGCTTCTCCTCTGAAGGAGGATGGTGTCAGCTGTGGTACAACACTGGCATGTACTGAGGCTGATAGCTGCTGAGGTGTGCTAGCAGCTGGATGCCTGCATCGATAATATAGAGTGCATTCCGGAGTGACTTGATGAGTCACTTCCCCGGCAGGCCCTAACCATCAATCCTCCAGAGAAGCAACCATCCCATGAGATCAGTCATTCAGGTATGTGATACCCTGGTATGCCTGAGTATGTTGTCCTCTGTGCTAGTCTAGCAGCCAGCCATCCCACCAGTTTACCCTGTCCCTTTCATTGTCTTATCCCCTGCCTTCTGTATCCTACTAATTGACCATCCTTCCGTATTACTACTTGTCTATTCTCTGTCTGTATGTGCCCTTCCATAATGCAGCCCCCCTTTTGTTTGTATACCACCCATGCCTGCTATAGCAGTATGTTGTCTGGTATAGTATAGCAGTATGTTGACTGGTATAGTATAGCAGTATGTTGTCTGGTACAGTATAGCAGTATGTTGTCTGGTATAGTATAGCAGTATGTTGTCTGTTATAGTATAGCAGTAGGATGTCTGGTATAGTATAGCAGTATGTTGCCTGGTATAGTATAGCAGTATATTGTCTGGTACAGTATAGCAGTATGTTGTCTGGTATAGTATAGCAGTATGTTGCCTGGTATAGTATAGCACTATGTTGTCTGGTATAGTATAGCAGTATGTTTCCTGGTATAGTATAGCAGTATGTTGCCTGGTATAGTATAGCAGTATGTTGTCTGGTATAGTATAGCAGTATGTTGTCTGGTATAGTATAACAGTATGTTGCCTGGTATAGTATAGCAGTATGTTGCCTGGTATAGTATAGCAGTATGTTGTCTGGTATAGTATAGCAGTATGTTGCCTGGTATAGTATAGCAGTATGCTGCCTGGTATAGTATAGTATAGCAGTATGTTGCCTAGTATAGTATAGCAGTATGTTGTCTGGTATAGTATAGCAGTATATTGCCTGGTATAGTATAGCAGTATATTGCCTGGTATAGTATAGCAGTACATTGTCTGGTATAGTATAGCAGTATGTTACCTGGTATAGTATAGCAGTATGTTGCCTGGTATAGTATAGCAGTATGTTGCCTGGTATAGTATAGCAGTATGCTGCCTGGTATAGTATAGCAGTATGTTGCCTGGTATAGTATAGCAGTATGTTGCCTGGTATAGTATAGCAGTATGTTGTCTGGTATAGTATAGCAGTATATTGCCTGGTATAGTATAGCAGTATGTTGTCTGGTATAGTATAGCAGTATGTTGCTGGTATAGTATAGCAGTATGTTGCCTGGTACAGTATAGCAGTATGTTGCCTGGTATAGTATAGCAGTATGTTGTCTGTTATAGTATAGCAGTAGGTTGTCTGGTATAGTATAGCAGTATGTTGCCTGTTATAGTATAGCAGTATGTTGCCTGTTATAGTATAGCAGTATGTTGCCTGGTACAGTATAGCAGTAATTTGCCTGGTATAGTATAGCAGTATGTTGCCTGTTATAGTATAGCAGTATGTTGTCTGGTACAGCTGCCCATGTGCTTTAATGTGTCCATTTACTTGGTATGCTGTCACTGTCCCTTGCCTCTGACATCCCTAATTATTTTTCTGATGCTTCACACAGCACATCCTATTGCTATTAGTACTAACAGTCATGCTGTGGTCTTTTATAAATCCCAGAAAAATAATAAGCATTTTTTTGTATTCCAGTGTATGTGATCAGGAAAATGCTGCTATACAGGAGTTTTTTTTTCATTATAGAGAAAGTAAATGATCACTGATTAAATGTTGGATCAAACACTGAATTTTCTGAACAGATGAATTCTTTGAAAGCAAAATGAAGCAATAGTCATATGTTAGTTTAGAATGAATTTGTGTGGGAGTATTTCAAGTAATTTGTGACTGCTGCTAAATTATACGGAGAAAGGAAAAAATAGTGTTTTGAAGCAGAACTAGACCTCTACATTTTTTTACTGCAGAATGACATGTATGATGTCTTATTGTATGTAAAACCACCTATATAGTGATGTAGGTCAGACAGGAAGGCATAAACCATACATGAAATTGCATATGGTTGTAAGTGGATACAGTTTAAAATAACTGAGTATCTTGGATGCACTAATACTTTTTAACTCTACAATGGAAGACTGGACGGCCTATGCTGAAAGAATAAAACTGTCTTACGTAGATAGTGTAATGCTAAATGAGAAAAGAGATCCAGTTTTGTTAAATGTAATGGGCACAAAATGTACAGAATTCAGTACAATTTGGTAGGGTAGACAAACCATCTTAAAAATTATTCCAAAGGGAAAGTAGATGCAATACAGAAGTATTTCAGTTCTAAACATTTATGATAACTGCAGGACATTCTGCATTTCTAAAAGAATCAAATAAAACATTTTGCTAGGATATGGCTGAAATTGTTTGGCAGACCAGCCCACCAACCCAGTTAACTGAGTTAATAAATAAGCATGAACATTTCTGGAATATACAGTAGAGACATGTAGAGTGACAGCATTGCCAGTTTGTGGAAGGGCTGGAAGATTCAATGACACATTTGTGTTCAGTATGCATTGTGAAAACTTACAAAAGAGACTGTGCTCTGAGAAAGGAAGGTCTGACACTTGATCTAGCATTAAACAAAACTGTATAGAAACAGCAAGTTGTGATTTTATGAGCTGCTAACACAGTGTTTTCAGAAAAGTTACCATATATTATAGGAGCAATGATTGGGAAATTATTTTGCTGTGTGTGAAATTAACATGACAAATTCTTAAGTGCAGACATATTTCCTGGTCTGAATGAATATTTATCTATTGTGCTGGTTTTAAAATATAAAGCCAATAGATTGAAAATGTAATTGTGGCACACCCCTTAATACCTTAATATCATCTTATTTAAACAGATGGCTTTCATGGGTGTGTTATTCTGATAAAGTTCTTGAAATAAGAAAGAATGTGCTCAATAAATTCTTGTGTCTTGCAGTTTTGTTACTTTTTTGTTTAGTTTAAAGCTGGTTATGTGTTGATTTAAAAATGCTTTAAAGAAGACTATAGGAAGAGAGTGCAAGCTGAAAATGACAAATGTTTGAATGACAATACAGCATGAGATGACAGGTCTGGATTAACATGTGTACAAAATGGTGGCTGGAGGAAGCAGTAACAGATCAGTCCAAGTGGAGATAAAGGCAGATGAAAAATCTCATATCTTGATGTGATTAGAATTGTATGTCAATCAATCAGCCAGAGAACTTAGCTACCTTACCACAAAAGTGACAGAGGAGTACAATTTAAATTGGAACTGTTTACAGAAGCTACTTTGTCTATTATTTCTGTAAAAGACTTTGAGGAATCATTTTCACACACCACTGGATCAGCCATAAGTGTTATTAGAGATCTCTCTGTTTAGGTTAGAAACTGTCTCCAGTGGACAAAATAAATGTGAATTTGAACCTGCATTTAAACGAATCAAGAAGTCAAAGGTAGGGTGTGGATGAGAAAAATTAAACAAATCTGTTACTCTGGAGGTTGAAGCTGCAGACAGCAACAAACTTGCCACAGATGGGAAGCTGTTGTGAAAATTAGCAAGTGTCAAGCAAATGTTTGCTGAAGAAATAAGAACAAAGGCCATAAAGACAAAGGCTGAACTGGAGCTAATTGCTGTTCAAAATTCCATAAGGCCAGAGCGGTGACTTATGCCATTAGACCTTCACTCATTGCATGGTTACCCACTTTACCCAATTTAGGATGATAGGAGCTAGAGCCTATCCTGGCACTCTGTGGGTGCAAGGCAGAGAAACTAATCCCAAATAGAATGGAAGGCTATTGCAGTAAGCACACTTACTCATAAGTGACAGTCAGTCTTATGGCCAGTTTGAAAGATCACCAATTCACCCATGGCATGCCTTTAAGACGTGGAAGGAAACTGGAACACTCGGTGAAAACCCACATCCAGTCTAAGAGAACGTGCCATACACAGAAGGCATCCCAGCTGGGAGTCAAACTGAAGAACCAAGCTCTGTGAAACAGCAATGCTAACTGGAAAGCCACTGTGCTGTCACTGTTAGACAGAAGATGGAAAAAAATAGAACCTGAAAAGTGTTGCACTGTTGTCCAAAGTGAAGTGGAGTGAATAGGTTATGCCCATCATGTCTGTATGTAACAAACATAAAGCAGCAGATGTTCATAGCTGTAGAGATGTAAAAATTACCATTAATCTAGTGCTAAGGGTAGTACAAAATTATTTACCAAGAATTCCAAGAATTGAAGATACTTTAATAACCTTTATCGGGGGACGGGGGTTCTCAAGTGTCATGGAATATGGATGATGTCCTGGAGTTTAATGAATCTAGGTTGCTTTGCATGCAGTATTAGGTTCTGTATGACACAGGAAACTGCTAAACAAACTGAAAGAGTTTCACTGAGTGGTGAGGTGATAAAATGGACAGAGGCATGGCCGCAAGGAAGAATACAAAAGATAATCATGAGACAAGTCCAACCAGAGAAAAGAGGGTTTAGTAAGGACATGTTGCTAAATCATTTCATAGACCTGTGTTCTTAAGTGAGTTCATATGGGACACAGAATTATATATAGCAAATAGGATTAATCTATTTGTGGATGATGCGAGATAGGAAGAACCTTACTAGTTGCGAGCTACTTTATAAAGAGTTTTGAAAAAATAGCAGATAGATGAAGTTTAAGTGAAAATAATGGAACCTTCTGCCCCTATATTAGATCCCTAGTGAGGTCACAGCTTTAAATCTGTGTTCACTTCTAGAGACCATTCAGAGAAAAAGAAGTGAAACTATTATGGAGGATACACAACGACTATCAGAATGTGAAGGGATAGGAGAGAGGTCATAATAAAAGACTTGAAAAGCTTTGCATGCAATCCCTAGAATACAAACAGAAAGAGAAGATACCCTTGAAGTATTCAACATAATGAAAGGACTTTGTGAAATAGTAAGAAAAGGAAAGAGATGAGGTGGCACCATGGCAGGAAGGGACATGATCTTCCCACAAATGTAACAAGTCTTAGCTTATTCCTGTTACCCAATGAAAGAGTTCAAGGATACCAAACAGTTTTTGACTTTATACATAATGTGGGCTTTTTCCCCACCACAAGCATCTCTTTTTTTGGAGTGATGTCTGCACCAGCCATTTTCAAAAAAAAAAAAAAGGCTGGATCAACGGTACTTCTCAGTATATAAGGATACTTTGGCTGCTTCCTTAAGATTGGTGGAGATGTTAGAGACTACTTCAACAGTCTACAAATCAGCCTGGAGAGGCTAAAGAATTATATAATTTCAGCTACTAGGAAACAAATCTTGTGTTCTTTAAGCAAAACATTTTTTTACTGAGAGTATGTGATTGCCAGAGAAAAAAACTGAAGGGTAAGAGAAAGGCACCCATGTTTCAGAATACACTGAAAAGGAGATTGAAGTCTAGAAATGGTAAACTACTAGCATAAGTTTCTACAACAGAACTTATGAACCAAACGTTCAGCATACACATATTATTAATGTAAAATAATCATTTTATCAAGCTTGTAAGGCAATAAACAAAGCACTGAATGTAACATATAGCTATTCTTCATTTCAAAGCAGTGTAATAACTTCTTCTTAAAAGGTGCATGCACGTGTGCACACACGCACACACACACGCACACGCACGCACACGCACACACGCACACACACACACACACACACACACACACACACACACACACACACACTAAAACCTTAAACTTGCTAAACTGCATTTTTGCAATAACAGGCTTCAGCAGAAAACACACATATATCATTAAAGGTATATGCTTTACAAAAATTTGAAATTTATCTGAATGATTTTGGTCTGTCTTTCTAATATAATTGTTACTGCTTTTACTCTTATTTTATTATAAAAGCAGATATTTTTCATTCTTTTTTTGTAAATGCTGAAAGCAACAAATGATGACCATGGACTGCTTCCAGAAGAAAACCATTATACTAAATGCTGCTGTTTCAAATATTTGTCATCTTCAGAAGCAATGCCTTCATTCAAGAACAGTCTACTATGGTACACTAATGAGTCCTGAAGTGATTAATTTATCCAGACCTAACATCAAAGCTCAGTCCACAATAGTGCAGATGCTTCATGTGAGACAACTGCATTACTTTCCAAATCTCTTAGTCTCTCTTTAGCTTCAAAAGCAAGGGATTTTTCTTTAGATCAAGCCACTAATAGGAGTTGTCTAAAATCAGTCAGTGGCCAAGGTTGTTGTGTTCATATATAAATTCTTGAGGTGCACCTTCAGTCTGACAATGTAGCATTTCCTTTGACCTACAGAAGATCTTAGGACATACTTTGGATTGGAGCCCAGAATTTGCTTTACATGTTGAAAGACAAACATTGGAACTCTGTGTCCAGTCCACTGGAATGGAATCTGTAAACCACTATGTCAGTACTGGTGATACTGGTGTCAGTGAGAACCCTAATGTTAGTGAAAAGGCCGCTCTCTACATATGAAAGATTTTCCAGAGGTTTTGGTGGCAGCATTTTCCAAGAGCCAGGTGGATTTTTTTTAACAATAAACATTTTGGGTACCCTTAAGCTGACCCTAGATGCTCATGGGACCATTTTATGGGAAGGAGTGTTTTTAAATTGATATTTGGTTATGAATAAGGGTTACATGGTGTAGTTTGGTTTGAATTTCTTCATCACAGGCTTTGCTTCAGTGCTTTGTTTTTTGTGCCCATTATTTTCACTCAGTGCAGTGTCCAAGAACCCATCTCCACTAAGTACCCAATAACAAAGGAGACTCCTGTCCCTGAATGCTTTGCTGCCGATAGTATATGTCTGTTCTCTAGGTCAATAAGTATATTAGTAGACTGGGCCAAGAGATGAGTGTGCTTATGAGAGATGTGCATTGTCTTCAAACTGAAGATGTCATTAGAAGATACTTTATTCATATTTAGTGTTATTTCGTGTACCAGATATTTTGTGTGCTTGGGAAGATGGGTGATTAGAATTAAGTTTTGTGTATATGTTCATAATCTTTGTGCTTTCGTGAAGTGGAAGCATGGAGTATGTCTGCTTTTTCTTTTTTTTTTTTTTTACTTTTAAAGTCGAAAGACTTTTGTTTCTACCTGCAGAGGTTCTCGATTCAGCATTTAACTATTAAAATTTAGACAACCAACAGTAATTACTAGCTGAAGTCAGATGCTGTATCACCACTGATCAGTCTGTGTGTTGTTCAAGGTTTTGTGTAAGAAACTGCAAATTGTGATTAACAAGGGTTACTTATGTTTTGTTGACCAGGTTAGTCCCGCTAGGCCTGTGGGCTATTTTTAGGAGAGTCCCAAAGTGGTATTCTTATTAACTAGGGGTAGTTACCCTATTTATGGATAAGTGCCCTGGAGTTGTTTATATTATCTTGAAATATAACCAGCTCAGATAGAAGGGACTTCACTTTAACATTTTATATGAAGGATGGCACACAAATGCACTGTCTCCCTGCCAAGTACTACACTGCAGTATGAGTAACAAAAACTGATTCTAACCTAACCAGCTGGGATGAGAATAAAACCCACAGCCTTCTGATTTTCCGGCACCAAATGTTCAAGTGCTACCTGCTGAGCCACCAACACTTCAACATTGTTCATTCATTTTATGTGCTGCTTTGCTACAGCAATAAACACATTATTACTTTTCCGAGGTGATGACAACACTGCCACCACTGTGCCACCTACTATGATGTCAAAACAGCTGATACTGATCGGGTCTAAATCTCAAGGCTGAAGTAATTCCAAGAAAGTGCACACAAGTCTGTTTTGAAAATGATGGAGGTGGGTTTGTGTCTTCACGTCAGAGACACAAGATACAGGGTCTGACTCTGACCTTGAGTTATTGGTTAGACCTAAAAAAATGGTCCTTCAGAGCAGCTAGCCTAGTACTTACCTATGCACCTATTAATTCACAAAGCATATCCTGACCCTACCACTGCTGTCCTGGGTATGGGCTTCAAATATCCACACCCAGAATGGACTGCACACATGCAACTTACAGAGGTGATATTTGGCCAAGCACCCATGAGTCCCTTTCTCATCATTCTCTCTATGAACTAGTAGCTTTATTTATTTATTTATTCACTTATATATTATTTGATTACTGGGTTGGTAGACTGGTCAAGAGACCATTTTCAGCTATGACCTGGGCATAGAGGCAAAAACAGTGAGCACAATACAAGATTATAGAGATGTAGAGTTTATATACACACCAATACATTTATAGTGCTTCTTACATAAGTTGCAAAACTTCTGAATATATACTGCTGCAGCTGAATGGTTGAAATGAGATTTGTTTCATGTACCAACATAAATTGCAAAATTGACCACAAGAAATGAAAAGTGAACCAAAATGGATAGAATAAATAGATTTCAACAATGCAGGTAGCCTCCTGTACATAACTGAGTTTGTAAGTAGGTGCTGCAGTAATTAAGTGAATGGTGGTTTTCAATTATCCATTATCCTAGAGGTATTTATAATCCACTTCCTTAAATAGGTGCTCAGAAAGAGTCTTGTTAAACCTGGATAGTTTCTTGACATCTAATACCAGCTGTTAGTTGATTACAGATTTATAAATTGTTACTAGGCTTGCAGTTTGTAAGAACATTGTGGAGCCTAACCCAAGTTGTCCATTGTCTCTGAACACTGTCTTGTTAAGTGACTTGCTCAACATCATGCACTATGCAAATAAGGACCGAGGAAATCAAACCTGTAGAACAGGAGCTAGAGCTTACAGCCTTCAACTGCCAGTGGGCCCTATTCTGGAGGCAGCTCTTTCACCAATGATGTTTTAAATGGGGGTCTTTTCACAGGTTCATAGGTTAGTACTAGGCTACCTGCCCTTTCAGGCCATGTTAAGCCTAGCCAGTTACCCCATGTGAGAATCAAACCCTTCACCTTGTGTCTGTAAGGTAAACACCTTAACCATTAGGCCAACCCCAAGTCAGGCTGGGTGTCCTTTGTGAGTATGATGGTTTCTTAATTGGGATTTCTTTTTTCAGAAGAGGACAATAGCTTTCTTTTAGAATTGTATAGAGTCATGTTCAGAAGATAAGTGACTCTTTCAGTTATAGGAAACTAATTTAGGTTGTTTAATAGGTAGTAGAGATGTTCCCAGGATTAATCAAGTAAGGCAAATTTGACAATTTTATTTTCTGTGACTTACAATCTTTGAGTATTATAAGCAGAGTAGGAAAAGAGGACAGGAAGACCATATTCTAGTTTAGAAAGGACATTCTTAGACTGGGTTTTGCAGCAATAGGAAATAGTAGATGAACGACTCGATGGCAGAATTTTAGTTGTGAGTAGACTTAATAATGTTGTCTGTATGGGTTGCAAAAGCTATGGATTGATCAGGAGTTAAACCTGGATATTTGTATCCATTTGTATATGGACTAGCATTGTTTTAATCATCGGAGATATAAATAGTTGGAAGGTGTGAAACTCTGTGAGGAGAGGAGAAAGCATAATATTGTTTTTTACGATGATTAATCTGGAGCCTGTTTTGTTCAGTCTGTTGACAGAGGTCAGTGATGGCCTGCTGTTTTTGTTCAGTCTGTTGACAGAGGTCAGTGATGGCCTGCTGTTTTTGCTCAGTCTGTTGACAGACATCAGTGATGGCCTGCTGAAGGTGGGATTGCAGGATGGTGACACTTTTGTTTACTTGGACTAAAAGTATACAATCTACATACAGAGTGAGGATTAGATCTAGCAAATCTTTAGTAATGTCTTTAATGAACAAAGAAAAAAGTAAACCTAAAATGAAGCCTTGGAGAACTCCAATATTAAGGGTAACATTGGTGAACAGCTGGCATACCCGTCAACCTGCAGACATTGAAAATATGAACAAAGGCCCTTGAAAAATAGGAACAGCCACCTAAAAATCTGGACATCAAATTAGCATAACATTTGGATAACAAGTAGCACATAAATGTTCCCACTTCCAGCAGGAATGTAGAATACTACTCAGAAACAGGTGTTTAAAAAAGAGAGAGTAAAAAAATAATGGAAAAACATATGCACATTATCAAAAAGACAGAGTAAAATCTGTAAACTTTAATGAACTGTATTGCAAAATTCTGTCACTCAAGATAATTTCATCTTCAACATTCACATGTGATGAGGGGCATTCAGAAAATTTTGTGAAAGGGTAAACCAGGCCTGAAAAATAGGGACATACCTCCAAGAATAGGGACATCCTAAATCAGACCTGAAAATGGGAACATTCCTCCAAAATAGGGACAGTTGATAGGTCTGACAGGTGGTTGTTGGAGTAAACTTGAAATGCCCTACTGTCTAGGTAGATGTGGAACCAGTTAATGACATCTTGTCCAAAACTTAATTGTTGTAGTTTAGCAAGAAACAGTTTGTGGCTGACTGTTTCAAATGCAGAAGTCATGTACCCAAAAATACCTGCTGTAAGGAGACCATTGTGTATGTTACTGTAGATAGTGTCTGTAGCTAACAAACTAACTGAAAACGTGCTAAAACCATTTCTGAAGCCATGCTGTCTGACACAGAGTAGCCCATTACTACCAATGTGCTTCAGCAACTGTTTATACAGAATGTTTCAAGTATTTTAGCAATAGTGCAAAAGGAAGAGATTGGTCAAAAGTCTTTATAGGATTTAGGTTGGAGTATGTTAGGTACAAGAATAATGGCAGCATGGTTTAAGGCTGGTGGTACACTACCTATGGAAAGAGAACAGTTATACATATGTTGGGGCCTGGCTCAGTAACATAGCATAGCAAGGGCAGGACAAGAAGGGCAACAGTCCCAGGCACAAAGTTTTGGGGGATGCAATCAGCCAATCTCAATCTCTCTTTAATATAATGCCAGCTTTTAGAAGTCAGTATTGCATTTGCGGTCAAACCTGAATGCTGTAGTACTCTGTGTGTGCTCTAAATTGCAGCAACTGCCTTCTACCTTATAACAAACAGTTTACTACAGTTTAAAAGTTTAATTTTTTTAAATTAAAATCTGAATACTGTAGAGCTTCGTGCCGAGATACTACGAACTGTTGCAACCGCCTGCTTCATTTGTAACAAGCAGTTTGCTACAGTTGAAAAATAATTGCTTTTTTTTTTTAAGTAAAACATGAGAGCTGAAGTGCTTCATGCAGGCAGGTATAAACTGTAGCGAACTGTTTGTAACATTTGTAGCAAACAGTTTGCTACAGTTTAAAAGAAGATATGCCTTTTTTAATAGAATATGTTAAAGGAGGTTTGGGGGGCAGGGCACAGAAACAGGACCTAAATGGCTGTGATTAGAGTGTGTGTGTGTGTGTGTGTGTGTGTGTGTGTGTGTGTGTGTGTGTGTGTGTGTGTGTGTGTGTGTGTGTGTGTGTGTGTGTGTGTGTGTGTGTGTGTCATGTATCTGGCAACCTGTTTGGTGAGCCAGTAAAAGTAACATCCATTTTTTTTTCTGTGGTGTTCTTCACTTGGGGTGCTCCTAAATAGCAGCAGCCCAGAGAGTGCTAACTGAATCAGCTATGCTTCTGGATTGGCTATTTTGGCTGCGGCTTTCCTAAGGAAAGTAGGATACACAGAAGTGAACACAGAGAAGGAGAAGGGTCTTACGATCTGTAATAAGTTCGTAGTTTCCTTTTCAGAAATTGCAGTGAAGGGGAATTTTGCTGCATACTGTGCCAGAGGGTAAAGTTGAGACAGGTGGTTAATTTGCAGAGCTTAGTAGTTGGTGCTAGGGGTAAGAAGTATGTTTATGGTGATTTCTAAGGAAAAAATTATAATGTTGCTGGCCTCCTCCAAGGGATGATTAAGGACATTTCTGGCACAATGGGAATTTTTGGAAAACTGCCTAGTTAGGAACTTGATTTAATTCCAGTTTATAGGATAATTGATAGCAGATATTTCCTTTGCTCATAAGTAAATGAATTTGGCAGAATTAGTAGCTATTCTAGTTTGTTTTCTTAAGGAAAGGTAATTGTCATGTAATAGTACATTAGAAGGATTTTTTTCCAAGATGACCAGGCTTTATCTCTTTGTTTCATGAGAGCTTTGATGCCTTATACACAGGGAAAATGGAGTCCTGGATTTCCGATAAGGTATCAATAAAATGAAGGATCATTGAATCAGCAGAGTGGAGACTAATTTCCAGAATTTATATGACCAGATGAATGTCAAGCATTCCAAGTTTATGTTGGGGGAATGACATACCAGACACTATTTGTGGTACAGGCTTAATTGATTTGAAAGACCAGTAGGAAAGCACAGTGATCACTTAGAACATTTGGTAGAATTTTTGTGTTTATGCATCGGTGGAACAGATTGGTAATAATAAAATCTAGAGTTGAGTAGTTTCTAGGTTTAATGTTGGGTCTAGTATATTGTTAAGTTATTTAACATTAAGTTGTTATAGCATATTATAAAGCTGTTTAGTTTCATAGCCATTAGTATCCAGGTTAAAGTCCCCCAGAATAATTGTATTCTTGCTAGGGTCTTGAGGGGACATTTGTAAAATGCTGTCTTTAATAACTGTTGATGAGGATGGTGGGTGAATATAGACTGAAGCAATGCTAAGATGAGTTATGGTTTCCTAAAATTAAGTTGGCTAGTACCCAGTTTGGGGCTTTATCATCAAACCATTTAGTTTTGAAGAGTTAGTGATGTGCAGGGAAGTACTTTGTTTGTTTAGAAGCATGACCTTGCCACCAATTCTTGGACCAGGTCTAAAGTCATAAAGGATATTGTAGCTGTCCTGGATAAAGGAAGAATCCTTTAGCCAAGTTTCTGCAATGGCTATTATAGTGGGATTTTCTGTTGTGAGCCATGCTTCTAACAAGGTCCATTTGTTATTTATGCTACAAATATTGAGACAAGCAAGTTGTAGTTTGTTGTGTCTGTTCCTGATGGCATCATTGGTATTAGGATAATTTGAAAAATGATGGGTATTACTGGAGTGTAGGATTTGTCTGCTGAAATGGGCCTGGATTACTTTGGATGTTAGCAGATCTAAATAGTTTCAACCAAAGCCTAAACATTAAAGCAGAGAACTATTTCCTGAAAGTAGCAGTGAGTTTGGATTGTTGAAGCAGGCATGTTCAAACTGAGTATTATTTATTATTGTACGAGTTATCTGCTTGGATTTTTGAAGTTAAATAATAGTTACAGGGAATATTGTCACTAAGGAGGAGACAGCCAGTGAAGCAGAGGAAAAGGGGGAGTACAAGAGAGTTAGATAGGGACACCTTAATGAGCACATGAGTCCTAGTAAAAAAAGTGGGTGTGGGAGAGAGTAGGGAGGAGCAGATGTAGTAGTCTAGGGGAAAGAGAAAGAAGCAATAAGAAAAAGAGAATGTGGATGGGGAATACGGAGCATAGGCTTCTAGTGGAATGCTGGAGAGGATAAGGCAGTTTATCTGTTGATTAGAGAGAAAAGAAGTTTATCTGCCTGCTACACACATGCACACACACACATACACAAACACAATTCCCAGAGAAGCCTGGTAAAGTTCTCCAATTCCCCACAGCTTTCTTCTTGGCTTGATAATACTACCACCATTCTGGAATAACCACGGACATCATGTTACCTGCAGCACTTAAATTAAGTGAAATATGAGTTTCTAGACATTAATCTGTTCCACTGGAAGTAGGCCTACACAGTCTAATAGCAGATAAGCTTATTTAACAATGGTGTAAATAATAGTAATAATCCTTCCCTCAAACATATAACTGTGTGTATATAGCTTATATGTCATAACTGTGTGGAACTACATTGATTAACAACAGAGCTATAATGCTAACATTATGCACCCCAGACATCATATGCAGTATACCCTACACAACATGCATGTCATATGTAGCCAATAGCCTAGTACCTACCTATGAACTTATATACATGTGGTTCTTCATGACAAATGATCACCTGCATACCATTATATCATGTCACAGTACATTATACAGATTTTCCCATTTCCTGTCCCCATCTTTGCACTCCAGCATGGCAGATATTGTTCCTGTGTCTCATACAGAACATAGGGCACCACTACATAGATCAAGCATTCAAGAAACAGTGCCACAATGTGGTGTAAACATCCATGTGCAGCAAGTGCCAGTACCCAACAGAAGTTGACGTTTCATGATGTATCAATACAAACTAAGACTGGTCGTTTTATTTGTCAGACAAACCTCTGACCACAAACTTGTGAAGTTTAACTTGTCAACAAGACAGATCTGTGAACAAACCAATAGGTTCAGACAGCACATCTCAGCTTGTTTTCTAAATCATTAAATATGTGCCTTTTTCAAGGAGTAAGCCTCCTGCACCCAACATGGGGGACTGTGTTCCCCACACCCTGCTACTTACATATAGTAACACCACCCTAAAATAAGACAACATTACCACACAATTCAAAGACAGCCTAAAATAACACCTAATGTTCTCATGGCTATGCTCATGCTCCTATCCTGATTAAACCCACCTTTCTTTTGGTTTCTCTTCATTGTCAATCTCTCTATCAATCAGCATGACTCTTTCACCTTTCTTATCCCGTCTCTCTTTTTCTTTCATCCCCACTACCATTCCTCTAACTAACCTATAACCTTAATCCTCTCCTACCCCCCTCATCATCTTACCTATTTACCCACCTCATCATCTTACCTGTTTTACTGATATCTCAACCTCTCCACTATCAGAACTTTCTCTACTTTTCTTGATTTTATCTA
The DNA here is from genome assembly GCF_019279795.1 of Protopterus annectens. Lineage (NCBI taxonomy): Eukaryota > Metazoa > Chordata > Ceratodontiformes > Protopteridae > Protopterus > Protopterus annectens. Next base: position 169,842,918 of record NC_056746.1, on the reverse strand, counting down.
CGTAATCCCTTCGTCCTTCTCTAGTTTCTGTTCCTACTGTAGTGACATCCTACTTCATTATCAATATAAATACACTGAAGTGCATTACCATCACTCTTGTAGCTCCAGCTATTACATGTTAACATGTTTTTGACTAATGTAAAGTAAAATAACTTCGAAAGTATAGGATAAATGTTCTAACTATTTGTCTCAATACTACCTGCAAAGTAATGCTTAAAATGTTAAATTTTTGTAAATATGTATTTTATGTCTTGTAGCTCCAGCTATTACATGTTAACATGTTTTTGACTAATGTAAAGTAAAATAACTTTGAAAGTATAGGATAAATGTTCTAACTATTTGTCTCAATACTACCTGCAAAGTAATGCTTAAAATGTTAAATTTTTGTAAATATGTATTTTATGTCGAGTTTTTCTCCCGGGACCTCCAGTGAAAATGGGAGTTGTGCCCAGTCAGACTTTCCCAGTAAAGAAAAGACAATAAATAAATAATAAATAAAATAAACAGTCTGACCTCTATAAATATAGAACCATTTCCCCTTAATCCATGATGATGATCATCAAAGCTCAGCCTGACCGATTTAAATACTCAGTCTGAGGAATATTTGCCAAGAGACACTTAGTTACACTGAAATTGTTTGTGTCTTTTGGCTTTTCCTGCTTAGGGGTCGCCACAGAGGAACTCTGGTCTGCTAATGATTGGTAGTTCATTTTTACATGCCGAGTTACCAGCCCTGATGCACAACCTTCAATGAAGGTACGCCCATTCACGCATGTCTCCACACAGAAGACGCTCTAGCTGAAAATCAAACCGGACAACATCTTACTGTAAGGCGACAATGCTACCGCAGCACCACCACCACGATAGGACTCTAAACCCTCAGATTTTATGTATGTATACATTCATACAACACAGAGGAGTTGGACCACTGCTTATGGTGGATGCATGCACGTTGCATGTAGGCAACATGGCCAATAAGGATGTGGATGAATCATTGTGTTGTGGTGGGTTGGCTGAGTGACACAGTCATGACATGTGCATCAGGCATACACATGCTGCCATAGCCTGTGAAAAGTGGATTGTACATGGTGATTGTTGCATCACAGACAGAATCACTACTTTGTATGACACATGAGGAAGGCATGCATATAGTAATAGTGTTGCCAAGACACCCAACATGGTCAACATACAGCATCTGCAGGGGGGTATCCACATAAAATCTAATGTGGGCCACCAATACTGTGCTCTCACATACACCTGTCTCAAGGAAGGATCCATTGGCACAGCCCTCATGATTGTAACACGTCACATGAAAATGTGACATATAGTGACCTGCCTGGCAGATACATGCATGGGCCACTGTGAACTTGCCAGTTATATTACATGTGCCCCATACCTTGCCAGTTTATCACCACTAGGTGCACATAGTTGAACCACATAGTTATGGTATGAACTGCTGAGCCTGATGCATGTAAACACCTGTCATTGTGGGCATATGACATACAAACCATCTACCTATGCAGATGATGGGGCAGGGGCCACAAGCTATGGTTGGACATTGTTGTTTGGTTAATTGCTAAGTTAACCATGAATGCCAGGGCACAATACTACTAGCACTGATACAACTAGCAAATAGTAACCACCGCAATGGTTCATCTGACGGAAACACATACAAATTTGGGGTTCAGTATGGCACGTAGGGATGCATTCCACTGGCTGAGTATTGCATGTCGCTTTGAGGTCCAGTCTTGTAGATATGCTCCTTGTGGTAAACAGAATGTCGTTAAATTTCTTTCTCACTTCCTGTCATTCTCATTTTCCCTCTTTTCTGTCACATAGAGATTCCTAAGGGGTGACCTCTGCCCATCCTAAAAGTCCTCAAATGATCCTGTTTTGTGTGACTTCCTACATGTTTACAAAATTAGTAATCCCATGATCACCCATGCAAACAATAAAAGCTACCACCGACATGTAAGCAGTGCCTGTAGGTAGGAAAATACATCTTCCAAAGAATCTATGTCTTCTGTAAAAGGTTTCTCTTCTTGTTAAACAAAGTAGCTCTCTAACCATCTTAAAACACAGCCTAGATGAATGGATAGGTAACGATAAATGTATCCCAGGTGTGACCCCATAATCCATTAGAGAAAGGAGTAGCAAGTGTATGGAATTACAGTGGTTTCAAATGATCTATCAGATCAACTGCTAAGTAATAACCAATTAATCTATAATGTATTGTGTACAGGTTACTATGTGGAAGAAATGCAGAATACACTGTGAAAACAATACATATGCATCAGTGTGCATTCCCTGTGCACTTAATGTCCACAGCTTTGTGCTCTGTGTAGTAATAGTCCATCATGACTTCTGGGATAGAAATGTTCACTATGCATATGCCAATGGGCAGACATTGTGCCATAATGTCATAGCACATGTGTTTACTCAGCCCACCAGTGGATAACCACAGAATTTCCTATATGACATCAGGCAACATGGTTAGAAAAGTTCAAATGCAATTTTGTATGACTCAACATATTTAAGTCAGTGAACATGCAACAAACTGTCATATATATATATATATATATATACCACACACACAACAGTGCTGTACCACACATAGTATGGGCTTGAGTGCAGCCATACTGAGCCACATCATCCTAAACATGCACACCTGCCAGAATTCTTGCAATACCATTCCACTGGGCCACACAGCATTCACATTACACTACCTCACAGCTGCCCAACAACGTACCTTTGGGTATACGCATGCTGCACTTTGGTTTGACAACAGCATATAACGGTCTCATATGCAGAGCCAGACCATACATGGGGCTAGACCAAAACCTCTTGTATGCTTATGCTGCCCATGGTTGATGAGGCTACAGCCAGCACCCCATCCCACACTGCAGGTGGCCTGACAGGTGTACATAGGCATGCTGATGATGCAGTGGCCTACTGGAATATGACTTGCATACCACTCAGCATTACAAATGGCTTGTCAAGTGTCCACAAGTATGGCCATGCCTTTCTGTAGCAGATGGCTCTGCACCTCAGTCACAACAGTCTCATACACAAGGTCAGACTGACACAAGTGAATGTGCCCATGTGCCACAATGATCATTGAGGTGCAACCTGCATACCATCTCACATTATAGATAGGCTGACCAACACATGGGTGTGCCAACATTGTTCCATGACCTTTTGAGGCTTTGACAGACTACAGATGACCTGACAGAGGTACACAGGTTTGTTCCTATAATGATATAACTTGCTGCAGTGCAACGTGCACCCCACTCCACATTACAGCTGGCTTGGTAGATGCCGACATGTGCCCATGTCACATCTGAATATCAAAATTTCTGGTTAGGAGCAAAAACAAAGCTTGTGTCTTTTTGATGAAATAGATGGGGATAAGTGTCTATAAACTGTTGGGGAACTATACACTAGTATTTTTATTTATTGTGAAAAGTTTAAAATTTTTTTTCTGGGAAAGTTGAACTAGGCAATGTCTGCCACAGAGCAGACTGCTATGGGAATTTTTTACCCATTCTCCTCTCTGTTCCTGATGTTTTGTTAAACACAGTAACTCTGGAGTTTTTCCACTTACATTAATTTTACCCTCAAAATACCATCCTACCCCCCTTTCCTTGACATTTGTTAATTATCACATTATAGCCAGTCACAGAGCACCATCTGTTGCCTTTTCAAAACATAGACACTACCTCAACATATTAGAAATGTTAACAATAGAACCAAATGCCTTTCATATAGGGTGACTTCTACTATCGAGATGTAAACTGGAAAATTTATACTACTGACCTTAAATATGCCCAGAGATTTCTGGGATTCGTTAATACCAATAAACTTGCCCAAAATGTCCCCCTGCCCATCAGTTGTGTAAATCTTGTCCTGGCAAATATTTCCTCCAAATGCATCACCCCACTTGTTATCCCCACCCTGGTCAAATCTGACCAACTCACTGTGACCTTCACCATGAAAACTTACTTCATAGCCCGTAATAACTCCTCTGAATCCATGGGTTAGTCTAAACCAAGTGTTTACTGTTTGTACATCTTACTGATAATCACAAATGGCACAGCTCCCCATCAAACCTTGTACCCGAGTCTTTTGTGTACAGCTCCCCATCAAACCTTGTACCTGAGTCTGCTGCACACAGCTCCCCATTAAGCCTTATACCTGAGTCTGCTGCTTACAGATCCCAAACAAACCTTGTACCCAAGGCTGCTGTGTACAGCTCCCCAATAAACCTTGTACCTGAGTCTGCTGCATACAGCTCCTCATCAAATCTTGTATCACTACTCCTTACCATGTAAGCAGCATATCACTTAATCCTTGTCATCAAGGATTTGTGTACCTGTGTTGATAATAAACTCCTCTCTGACAACCACATCTATGTTGGGGTTACAAAATCCTTACACCTTACACAATCTCTCCTTTGTAGTATCTTCTCAAGGTCCAAAGACATTATATTCATATTCCTCTTTTATTAAGCCCATCATTGACTATAATGACCTTTAGAATGTACTTTGCTAAGCATCTAAATCAGCTTGAAAGACCTCAAAATTTCTTCCTCAAAAAGATCTTACATCTTAGTGCCCTTACTTCTCTGATAGACTTAAAGCCCTATCCATCTACTTAGTATTGTACAGGTGATATTTACCTTAGTATTGTACAGGTGATATTTACTTAACCTTCAATGCTATGAACAGCTCTGTCCTGCTGAAACAGTTTTACCTAAATAGAACAGTGGTAAAGCAAGCATCTGCTCTAGCAAACTAAACCTATACAGCTACATTAACAATACAGGCAATCACAGCAGGTAGCCAACCCACTGTACCCCAATATTTGGAATAGACTCCCATAAGATCATAGGAAGCTACTAGGCTATTGGCCCTGAGGCCCTTATAAGCCAAGCCAAGAGTTTAGCCCATGTTCAGACAAGTCAGCACCCAAAGTCCCTGTCCAGCAGGGACACAGGTGGAATCCCAGGGGTGTATTTTCTGTTTCCCATCCAGTTATCCAGGTTGCGCTTAAAAAGAGATAATGAGGTACTTTGTTTGACATGGAGAGGGAGTCTATTCCACAGATGGGGAGTCTCTGGGAAACAAATCTGTCCTGCCAGCAAGTCCTATTGATGTCACAGGCCAGGTTAAGGTTGTGATGTGGGTTATTTGAGTGGAGCCTTGACTTGCAGATATGTGACATTCCCATAAAAGCGGGGTCTGGGATTGCTTTGTATGCCATACAGAGGACACCTCTGAGGAGTCTGTATGAAACTGAGTAGAGGGACAGGGCTTTTACCCTGTCTGTGTAGGGTAGATGTTTGAGGCCCTGGATTCTCCTGGTGAGAAACCTCTGTGGTCTCTCCTGCTGCTGCATGTGCTTTGCAAGGTACATTCTGAAGTGGGTGTTGTACTCAATAATTGGCCTTATAAGGGAAGAATACAGGGATGTTATGACCTCCTTGTCCCTGGATGAGATACCCTTACTTATGAGGTGGGCCATGTAAAAATCTTTACGTACAATGGAAGCAACATGGTGGTCAAAAGTCAGGTTGCTATCAACCTGGGTGCCCAAATTCCTCACTACTGATTGCATGCTTAGGACATTGCTATTAATGTGATAATATGTGGGGTCTTCACTCACCCCAAAGGGGATGATGATGTATTTTTTGGCATTCAGCTTGAGGCCATGTTTCTAGCACCAGTCATTTGTTTGGGTGAGACCCTCTTGGAGAACGTCCATATCACTTGGTGAATTGATGACAGCACTCAGCTTGCAGTCATCTGCAAACCTGGACAGGCACAGCACACTGGTTTTAATCTGCACTTCAGAGAAGTAGATCCCAAATAATGGAGGCCCCAAGACCGATCCTGGGGTACGCAGCTCATTATGGGTCTACTGCTTGAGGTGGATTCTCCTATTTTTGATTAGGTGGGTTCTATCAATAACCCAGTTTGCTACCTATCTGGTAACATATGGATTGATGCCTAGTTGACAGAGTTTATCTATTATGCCCGAGTGGGGAATAGTGTCAAAGGCTTTGGCTAGGTCAAGGTAGGCGGTGTGCACCATCTTCATCCCGTCCATGGCTTTGATGACTGTCTCAAAGACGTCGACCAAATTTAACAGACATGACCTCCCCTTGACAAAGCCAAACTGTGTGGGATCGAGTGTTTGGAGGTTGCCAATGTCCCTGTTAATGAGGTCCATGATAATCCTTTCCATGGCCTTGCAGATCTGGCTAGTTAGGCTGATGGGTCTATAATTTCCCAGATCGGTGGATGCTCTCCATTTATGTAAAGGGATGACAGTGGCTGTCCTCCATATGGCTGGGACAAAGCCGCTACTCAGGCTTTGGTTGAATAGGGTGCCTAATGGTACTGTAAGTTTGTGCCTGAGTTCATGTAAGATGCAGCCTGGATTGTTAACGGGTCCCATGGAGACTGTATTTTTTACCTTTGAGAGAGAAGTGATGACCTGTTCTCTAGAGATAAGGGGAGGGGGACAGGTACTGGGGATGTCCTGATTTACTGATGGGGGGGACAGAGGGTTGAAGTTTTCATTGAATCTGTCAGCCAGTAGGTTGGCTATTTCTACAGAATTTGTGTATGTGGTGTCCTTGACCACCAGTTCTGAACAGATCTGGGTGCTTCCTTTGAGATTGTGGACATATGTCAAGAAGGTCTTATGATTGTCTCTAGTAGATGTGGCCAATTGGATTCAAAGTTGGCTTCAGAGGATTTCACTAGTGCTCTTATTTGCTTGTTCAGGTTAAGGAGAGATTGCTTCCAATTGGGCACCTGCTCCTTCTTGGTCCTGGACAGCAATTTTTTTTCCTTTAGTTATGTAGTTTATTTATTGCAGATGTCCACCAGACAGGTTTAATCTTCCTTGCGGAGGACAATTTTGTCCTGTTGGGTATTCTTTATTCCATGCATCTATATAAATGCTTGTATAGTACTTTGGTGAAGATTTGGACATTGGTGCCAGTTCCTACAAAGGAGGAAGGGGCTGTGAAGCTGTTTATACCATCCATTGGGAGGTTGTAATCAGCTTTGGAGACTTTTTTTGTTTGACCCTAGCTAAAGGGAGGTCAGGAGAGATGATGACTTTGAAAGTGAACGCTTTATGGTCGGATCTTTCAGGGAGGATGATAGTGTAGGGGTGCTACAATGGTTACTCATGTTGGTCAATACCAAGTCCAAGATATTATCACCTCTTGTGGGGGTATCGACTAGCTGTTCCAAGGCATTTGCACTGGCATCAAGTAGAGTTCCACCCTCTCAACCTTTAAAACCAGCCTGGATAGCTGGAAGGATGATCACATTTTCATCGGGATATATGGGGAAATTTAATTAATGGGAAAACTATCAATCTCCCACCAATACCAGACGATATGGTTGAGCTTCTTGATTGTCTCCTTGGCCATAAGATTCCTTTCAATCTTTAATTAATTTTTTGTCAGATTCTGCTATATTTTTATTTGCCACTGCTTCCATGCTGCTTGGACATAACTCATATAATCACTGATCTAAATAGTTCTGGTTAGTATTTTCAAATTAGGAACATAAATCTTTACAGGCGAATGACTATCTGCCAGGGAAATGCATTTAGTGATTGGAAATATCAGTGTTTATAATTATTAATCCATTGAATATATATATTTTTCCGAATAATATCTTTTTTTATATGGCTTTAATTATTCATTTAAACGAAATCATCTGAGCTGGTATCTACAGACCTGCTCTAATGGATCTTGCTGCTAATTAAAATCTTATGCATCAAACTATATTTCCATTCAGATTTATATTCAGTAAATACCACGCTCATTAGCTGCTGCACTGAAATATACTTTTAATATCAGGGAAACCAAGTCCCAGCACAGAAACGGAGACCGTAGCCTTGAAAGAAGGGATACAAGGTGTGCTGCTTCTCTTCAGGAATTTGGTGAAATATCATCTAATCGTCTGCAGCCCTGATATCGTTGGAAGTAAAATATTTTATAAGAGAAATAATATCAGTGGGAGTATAAACATATTAAAGGCATTCATAGACCCAGCTAAAGAAAAGAAAAAACTTTGAATTATTTTCTAATGTTGATTTCACCAAGCTTTGATAATAATCAGGCATAAAATATTTAGTATGTAAGTCTGCACCATATTTAATACCTACATATACAGATGAAGGTTCGGGTGGAATTAGTTGTTCTTTAAGCTCTCACGTGGTTTGGCAATATGCCAGTCACTCTGTTTATAGCTGATCATTTAGCAAAGGATAGTTTGTCAAGCCGTGAATTTAGCCACCATAGTCTCAATTTCCTCTTTATAGTTATTAGTTAATAACACTACCACATCTATTTACATAATACATGCAATTTTTTTTATTTCTTATTTTACTGCTCATCAAATTCTGTCCTAAATAAAGTAATAAAGAATGCATAGTTTTAACAAATAAAGTGGCTGACAGATGGTAGCCTTGTCTAACCTATTTTAATTTGCAAATCTGTGGAAAGCCTACTATTTATATTAAACTTGGAAATAGTATGTGCATAAATATTCCTTATATAGATAATGAACATACTGGGTCCCTAGATTACCATTATAAAATTTAAATACTGAGCTTGAAAATGTTTTAATAATGATCATAACTTCTGGTGATCGATCTTTATCATTATTAGCATACATTGTCTTCATCAGTTTATTCATACTTTTAACACGTACAACTTATTCATCATTTACTTGGGTTTCTTGAATCAAACAAATCCTTTCTGTTTAAATAAGCAGAGACTCCTCTCTGTCTGGGTATAGCAGGCATCTCATTGATGTTAAGAGACAATATACTTTGTAGGTACATATAAACAAATGCAATTTAGACATAACACCTAGTAATTAGGTATGTGCCTTTTTTTTCTACAGAAACAAGTAATTATGTTTCATGCATTCTAAAATAATAATTGTGCATTTTCTCTTTGGATGAACATTGCTTATACTTGCTAAATAATACATTTAAGATGTTTCAATGTGAATCACCCACGAATCAAAATAAATATAAAAAGAGAAAAAAGAAAGTCCACATCTAAGGCACTCTAAGGAAGGTGCTTCTGTACATTAGAAGGTCAGTCAAACTGTGAGAGACTCAAGCAGCAAAGATATTTTTTTCTACATAACCTTCCATTTAGTTGGAAATCTAAATCTTGATTTTATTTTTTTCTTAATTGCTGACACATTATTTATTGTAAAGGCTTTTTTGTCAAACATCTATCGACAAGTATGTAGAAAGTGTATAAATGCCTATTTTAAAGAAATTATTTTCTTCTTAATTGCTACTCATAAAATATTTTCATTGTCCAATGATCTGGCAAGTCAAACCACAATAGGTCAAGGATTCTGGTTATTTAAACTGAGATAGTATGTACAGTGAAAGTGTCCCACAAATAATGTTTTGCTTCATCAACTTAAAAGCTCTTTATATTGGCTAATATTTTTATACACAACAGTCTTTAAACCTTACGTTTTGGCCATACTTCAGGTATACCAGTAAACACCAAAATTTGACATTATGAGTACATTTCCAAAATTCACAGAGGTGGATTTCAAGACATTGGTGTTGTGAGAGCTAACAGCCTCTGTCATCCTGGCATCACTACACTGAACAGTAAAGCCTAACCCACCCATTGAGATGACATTATCCCAGGAGGGAGGAGTTTGCCGCAGTTCACTACTGTGCAACACAGAGATATTGAGCTAAACTTTGTCTCTCTACACCTAGAGCAGAAAATGTGATTTCATATACTTGTTCCAAGCATATCATCAAGTGACTCCAGCCTTTGGTGCAACAGACCTGAAATTGTTGGCAGGCAGCCTGCCTACAACACCAGGTCCAACATATATTTAAAGCTGTATGGACATGAGGACACCTGTATGATGTACTGGTGAATGCCAGCATGATAGCCAACACAACAATCACGTCTGTGTTTACTGTGTCCTGGAAGTGGTCCACACATGTGCAGCCACTAGCCCACAAAGGAATTTAATCTATTATTTATCAAATCACTAAAGCAATCCCCCCTGAGAAGATTAGGGGACAGCTCACATTACACATGGCATGTTCTCCTGACCCCCAAAACCTTCTCTACAACTCCATATGTACATGGGACTAAGACCTGTAGGCAGTCTGGCTTCCCACCAGGTACTGCCTGCAGTACCTAATTCCACACGCAGGTGAAACTTCCACCATGCCATGAACCCCATTCATTTCATGGAGCTAAGTAATGTAGGCAGTCTGTCTTAACATCAGGTACTGCCTGCAGTACCTAATTCCACACAGGTGGAACTTCCACCATGCCATGAACCCCATTCATTCCATTGGGCTTCACCAATGTTTCAGCTGCATACATTGAGAAGTCTTGCCAATATACAATGACAAATTATTTTAGGCAAACTGAGCCTGATTCTTGTTTGGGAATGACACTGGACTCCACCAGTCCTCATTAACATATGCTGAGTGGGGTCTAGTAGAACCATATCTTTTAGAATCTGGCATGGAGTAACTACTCAGTTTGACATGTTACTTCACACCCAAGTCCTTTTGGAAACTAGTCCATTTGTTCTTCTGCAGTGCCAGTTGCTGTTTCTTAACTTCTGTGTTTACATTATTGAACTCACCTGTATGTGAAAAAAGAAGTTGTGGATAGTTTTGCTTGCACTTCTGAAATCCCTGTTAATTTTGGTTTACATATAAGTTAGCTGATGAACTCATCTAGCCATAGTTAATATAGTCTGGGCTGCCACTTCAAGTGCTTCTAATCTGTCACAAAGTTGCTGATTTTGTGATTGTTAGTCACAGGTAAATGAAAAGTGTAGCATTAGCAACCAAAAGACATTTTCCATTATACTAAGAAACATTTGCTAAACCTTCACTCACCTGGGAGCACTTCCATAATTTTTGTGAGGCAGTTAAATTTGTGAGGATTTATTCTAGAACTCACAGCATATCGTATGTCCTTCCTGTTAGAAAATGCTTCCCAGTTGTGTAAGAAATACTTCAGTCACATTGTGTACATAAAACAACTGGTAAGCTAACTTTAATGCCTAGTAAGACTAGATAAAAAACATTTTATGATTAAAAGCATGCTTTTACTACACAGTGATCTGTAGCCTCTTATGGTGTAAGTGCTTAAAATTGCTGAGTAAATACAAATCGAGTTGCTACCTTTATGAGCAGTTAAACACATTATGTTACCAAATATATGCCATTACATCTAAAGCTACTACTCTGATAACTAGATAAGGGTGTTTTTGCTATCAAGAGACATATCATCTGTGTCCTGTGTGTCCATATTGTTGCGGGTCCCTGATCTGAACCATATGCATAGAGAGTAAAAATAAAGACCCTGTTATTCCTCTACAGTTTTATCTCTCTTAGTTATCTCATAAAATAAATCCGTGGTGGTGCAGCGGTTAGCGTTGTCACCTCACAGCAACGGGTTCTCCCGTTCGATTCTCGGTTGGAGTGCCTTCTGTGTGGAGTCTGCATGTCCTCCCCGTGGTCAAGTGATGTTAAAGACATGCAGGTAGGTGCGAGCATGAATGGGCGTGCCTTCGTTGAAGGTTGGGGATCAGGCAGGCAACTCGGCACCGTAAAATCCACTGCCAATAATGAGTGGCCCGGAGTTCCGCTGTGGCGACCTGTAACCAGGAAAAGCCAAACGTCTCATAAAAGAACTACTGAGAATAACTGTATTTAATTTCATGCTTGTTTCCTTCAAATCAAGTAGTAAAAGCAGCTGCATGAAAACATATACAGATGTTATTTGTACATTTCTCCCAGGATTCTCAAATTAGCTAGTGTGGACACTTTGTTGTAATTTTATGTGTGTTATTTCTAATTATACAATGACCCCCCCCCCATTAATATTCTAAAACATGCACACTAATTGGTCAGCATGTCTGTTGTAAATCTGACTTATACTAATGGAAAAGGTTCGGTCGCCTGTAAAATAGCAATAACCCACTTCTGGGTGTGGGTAATGCTTGATTTACCCACGGTTGTCTTTGTTTGGCCACTCAGGCTTCGCCCTCATGACCAAACCACACCAAACGTGGATAAATCCAGAATTACCCACACCCAGGCATGGGTTATTGCTTAAATAGTTCATGTCAAATGAATGCTTATTTCACAAAGTAGATAATGAAGCAATCTGCATTCAGTTCTATGTATGTTCCACAAAGCAGTTCATGATGAAAGCTGCACTTAATGCTATGTATGCTTTACAAAATAGTTAATGAAGAAAGCTAGATGTGATTGAATTGCAAAACTACTGTATAGTAAAATCTGAGGTGATGACTTGTGCTTGCATTGATTTTCCAAGGTGGACTCTTAAGCTTGTATAATTCTACGGCATAATATACATATCAGGAAGTATATTTTAATTCAAAATACCTGCCTGTATGCCTAGATGGAGTGATCAATGGAAAGTGTTTCCTAATTCTTAATAATGGATATATCTAGTTAACTTTTAAGATTGCCTCTTTGTTGAAGAGCAAAACATTTCTCATTTGTATAAAAATACAGTTAATGAATATCATAAAGCAAAGGTATCACTTGCTATCTTTCCACTATCACTGAGGGTTGGCTTAGCTAAATCATTCTTTTCCAAATTTCTAAGGCATCTCAGTGGAGCTGCGAGGATGGCCTACAAAACATCATACCCTCCAAGGCTGTGCTTTTATGTGCACTGTTATTTAGCCCATTTTCTTGTGACCTGATCATTCTCTTTTCTTTTATCTTCCCTTGTAGTATATCCTTCGCACAAAGCCCACAGACAGCCATCTCCCACACTCAGCCTACCTGCCTAACAGAAGGCTGAAACAGATTTCTATACACCAGCTGCCTGCCAAGTAGAAGGACATGCCAGAAAAGCAATGTTCAGCTTCAATATTTTATCTGCTAAATCTGTGGAAGGTTTATAAAACATTAACACTAGCATTACAAGGTATCTTTCACAGGAATAGGGTATAAAAAGGGTTTAAGTTACCTCACTAAAGTCACTAGCTTACTGCATTCTTAACTAGATATTCTCTAACAAACCTTTATTATTTCCCCTTAAAATACTTTGCCAAATAGAACAAATGCTAGCAATCCTAGAAACCCTTTTAGATCTCTCAGTTCCACTTCTTAACTCCAGTAAGTAGCCCTTTCATGATCTTTCCCATCTCCTGTTTCTTTACTGCCCAGCTATTCTTTAACATAAGTATTTTCTCACATTTCTCCCATCTCAACTCTTTCATATTCTAACTCAGTTGAAATCACACTCACCTACATCTGTGGAAGTAATCAGTCACTGTCTCTTAAGCAAAAGTCTTCACCAGGAGTGGGTAAGCCCTGCTCCATTCACCCTCTCCATGCTGGGGCCCACTTATTTCCTCTACCCTACCCCCAGTTCCCATCCACTCCACTTACTCTATCTTTTAATATAATTACCTCCACCTAATCATGAAATAACCAATAAAAAACTACCTCCAATTAACTGTTCGTATTCAGTCAAACTCCCTATTACAGTATATTTCACTCCCTGACACACAGCTTCTCCCTGCAACACAAACTCTCCAGACAAAACCAACCATAGAGTGTACTCATAAATCTCTAACCCCACTGTAATTGTTGTCTAACTCTGCAACCCCACTCATAACTGTCATATACTTCATCTCCCACTACTTCATATCCAATCACCTTCCACAATATCTACTTTCACCGCCCACAATATTTATCTTCAGTCCCATCTCACTCAATAACAAACACCATTTTTGTACTTTTACACCATCTTTCCTTCCACACACAATGTCTGTTTATCATACACTCCCTCTACTAACAACTCTCTGGCTCACAACATCCTACCATACTGCTCTTCAAAGGAGCTAGATATCAACCACCAACCCCAATAATGTCAAATACAACATCTCAGCTTACCTTTTTAACATATCGCCCAGTCTATATTTAAATGCATGTACAGACATCCTTAACTAAAGAAACCTTTTTCATAACTCCATATTACAAAAATATTATTTAACGATTAAGTCTAAACAAAAATGGCTATACTCTTACCAACATCATTTTATATTTATGCTCAACTATAATATTGATATCATCCAAAACCAGGGCTCATACAACAAGCACCCACTACTCTCATCCCCCAAAAGCAGAATACTTCCTGTCCACCCCATCTCTAACAATGAAATACCTAATTTTACTCAGTATGAATCGCAGAACATTATGCAATAAGGAATCACAGAAGCATATGCAATAAGATACTTGACACCCATGGTTGCCTAGTCTTATACTTTCCAGATTTACTGGTCACAGGAAAGATTTGGCTAAAATCAGACAAAAAAGATGAAGAAAACTTTCTCTTAGGATAAAACATACATAGAAAGGATAGAAAAAAAACAAATGGTGGGTAGAGTAGCATTCTTCTATTATAAGCACTCTGGAACTCATTATACAAGTAATATGATTCACTACTACCCCACAAACTCTTTAAACCTATATGGATTCACTCTATTACGTCCCCTAAAAGACTCAACAAAAGTAGTGACAGACCACCTACATTAGATTGGATACTCACTACAATGCCAAACAAAATAAGTATTTCTGTGTGATTACCCGACATGACAAGTGATCACCTTCCAACTTTTTCACACAGGCAACAAAACTGTTTTAACAAAAAGTGATGTATAATGAGGTGAATAACATATCCAAATTCAATAAGGAAACATTTATCACTAACCTTCCAACATATAATTAGAATATGTTAAAAATATTGCTTGTAGACGATGCTGTTTCTTAGTTTAATAAAATATTTCTCAACATACTAAATGGCTTAGCACCTGTAAGAACCAAAATAATCAAAGCAAATCCACATCATGACTGACACAAGAAACCAAGCAATCTATGATATGCATGGTGCAGCGGTAGCATTGTCACCTCACAGCAAGAGGTTCTCCAGTTTGATTCTCACCTGGAGTGCCTTCTGTGTGGAGTCTGCATATCCTCCCTGCATTCATGTGGGTTTCCTCCGGGTACTCCAGTTTCCTCCCACATTTCAAAGACATGCGTCTGGAACATTTCTCCCCGGCCTCCACTGAAAATTGGCTTTGTTCCAAGTCAGACTTTCCCAGTAAAATAAAATGCTAAATAAAATCAAATAAATAAAAATGATATAGAGAGAAAAGGCCTGGAAAGTTTGGTCTAATAACAAAGTCCAAAATACCCCATAACATTTTAGACACACGAGTAAAATAGTTAAGCATTAAATTAAAGGATAAAAAGTCATAAAAGTCATATTATACCATGCTCCAACACAGATATCAAGAAAATTCCTAATTTATTCTGGAGTTCAGTAAGCAGTCTCATTCATATTGGACACACTACAACACCTTCTCCAATCACAAATAATAATAACAATAGCATTTCTACACAATGTAACAGACATTTCATACAAACAGCTCTTTTCTTTCTCAAATACAACTCCTCGCATCCTAAATATTTTCCCTACAACATAAGACACCCACTCAAATACTTCACCTGTCAACTCCTAGTAACCTCCAACAATAAAAAATGTCAAGCTAAAACCAACTATCTTAGCCATAGACAATAAACCTGTCGAATATATTAAAAGTGATGCAGGTCCACTAGCCTACCCAATCTCTATCCTGAGTAACTACTCCATCAAAGAAAATGACTCGCTCACTGTCTGATAAAAAAGAAGGCGATGGGTTTGAATTTAGATGTCTTGGTAGAAATGCCATCTTTGTGAAGAGGGATGATAAGGCATTTTTTTTTCCAGGTGGTAGGAACATAGGATTCCTGCACTGACCTGTTTATACGGATGGAGACTGGATATACAATAGTGTTAGCAATTCTAAGGTGTTCGGCTGGGAGTTTATCTGCAGAGGGTGAGCAGGTTTAAGTTTGGATAATAACTTTTTTATAAAGGTGGTAGCAACTGGTTTTAGTTTGAGGGTGGGAGTATTAGTGGATGAGGGTAGCCACGAATCAGGGGAGTCAGGAAAGGATTCATCTGTGAGGGCAGCTATGCTGTCAAAGTATGACTTAGACTTGGAGGCTGTTTCTAAGGGTGAGTTATTGGGACAAGGGTCAAGGACTTTGTCAGTTCCTGGGTGTAGAATTTGTTTAATGGATGACCAGACTTTTGGGGGTTACATCAATGGTTACTTTGTAAATCAGACTAGTATGCTTACTTATCAAGGTTGACTTGCCTTTTTTGATAAGGTTACAGTGTTCTTTAAAGCACTGTAGGTTTTGTGGAGTTTTATGTTTCTGCCACTTTCTTCATGCCTTGTCCCTATTTTGCATAAGACTTCTACTCTGATCAGTAAGCCAAGGGCAATGTTAGAGTCACTCTAAGTAGTGGTGCAAGGCTATTTAGGATACTTAAAAAGTTGAACGGACCCTTTCTATTGCTTCATCCACTAGCAAGGTTTTCAGAAAAGCTCATAACAACTAAGCATGATTCAGTGTTAAATTTTCAGAGATTACAAGTATTTTTGTATACTTGTTCTTTGGCATGGTGATCACTAAGGGATGCAGGAAGGGCTGCTGATGCAGTGCAGTTGCAGGGATCAGAGACCAGGATACAGTCAAGAATGAGACTAGCATGCTGGGATTTGTTATATAAAGTAGGAGACGTAGCAAGCTGTTTGAAGCCATAAAGGTTGATGTTAGAAGAAGGATAGTTAGAAGTGAAAGTACTCCCGTTGATGCTGACATCACCTAGGGTGACTATTTCATTGATAATATTGTGTGAGATCCAGTAAAGGATGTCTTCAAGGGTGGCTATATTGTTTCCAGGGAGGATATATAGAATAATTATAGAAAGGAGTTTTTGTCATTTACTTTTATGTAGGAGATGAGTAGCTCAGCGTTATTGAGTTTTTGTAAGAAGACAAACTTCATATGTCTTTAGGTAAGGGATAGAGTTCCCTCCAGCTTTTTTGTTTAGCCTGTCAGCTCTTCTTCTTTTTGTTTTCTCCCGGGTAGGGGGCGCCCCAACAGGTCATCTGTCCGCTCATGATTGGCAGTGAAGTTTCACGGTGCCGAGTTGCCAGCCAGTGCCCAACCTTCCACAGAAGGCACACACATGCGCACTCACACCTAGGGGTCAAGTGATGTTAAAGACATGCAGGTAGGTGCGAGCGTGAATGGGCGTGCCTTCGTTGAAGGTTGGGGATCAGGCAGGCAACTCGGCACCGTAAAATCCACTACCAATAATGAGTGGCCCGGAGTTCCGCTGTGGCGACCTGTAACCAGGAAAAGCCAAACGTCTCATAAAAGAACTACTGAGAATAACTGTATTTAATTTCATTCTTGTTTCCTTCAAATCAAGTAGTAAAAGCAGCTGCATGAAAACATATACAGATGTTATTTGTACATTTCTCCCAGGATTCTCAAATTAGCTAGTGTGGACACTTTGTTGTAATTTTATGTGTGTTATTTCTAATTATACAATGACCCCCCCCCATTAATATTCTAAAACATGCACACTAATTGGTCAGCATGTCTGTTGTAAATCTGACTTATACTAATGGAAAAGGTCCGGTCGCCTGTAAAATAGCAATAACCCACTTCTGGGTGTGGGTAATGCTTGATTTACCCACGGTTGTCTTTGTTTGGCCACTCAGGCTTCGCCCTCATGACCAAACCACACCAAACGTGGATAAATCCAGAATTACCCACACCCAGGCATGGGTTATTGCTTAAATAGTTCATGTCAAATGAATGCTTATTTCACAAAGTAGATAATGAAGCAATCTGCATTCAGTTCTATGTATGTTCCACAAAGCAGTTCATGATGAAAGCTGCACTTAATGCTATGTATGCTTTACAAAATAGTTAATGAAGAAAGCTAGATGTGATTGAATTGCAAAACTACTGTATAGTAAAATCTGAGGTGATGACTTGTGCTTGCATTGATTTTCCAAGGTGGACTCTTAAGCTTGTATAATTCTACGGCATAATATACATATCAGGAAGTATATTTTAATTCAAAATACCTGCCTGTATGCCTAGATGGAGTGATCAATGGAAAGTGTTTCCTAATTCTTAATAATGGATATATCTAGTTAACTTTTAAGATTGCCTCTTTGTTGAAGAGCAAAACATTTCTCATTTGTATAAAAATACAGTTAATGAATATCATAAAGCAAAGGTATCACTTGCTATCTTTCCACTATCAGTGAGGGTTGGCTTAGCTAAATCATTCTTTTCCAAATTTCTAAGGCATCTCAGTGGAGCTGCGAGGATGGCCTACAAAACATCATACCCTCCAAGGCTGTGCTTTTATGTGCACTGTTATTTAGCCCATTTTCTTGTGACCTGATCATTCTCTTTTCTTTTATCTTCCCTTGTAGTATATCCTTCACACAAAGCCCACAGACAGCCATCTCCCACACTCAGCCTACCTGCCCAACAGAAGGCTGAAACAGATTTCTATACACCAGCTGCCTGCCAAGTAGAAGGACATGCCAGAAAAGCAATGTTCAGCTTCAATATTTTATCTGCTAAATCTGTGGAAGGTTTATAAAACATTAACACTAGCATTACAAGGTATCTTTCACAGGAATAGGGTATAAAAGGGTTTAAGTTACCTCACTAAAGTCACTAGCTTACTGCATTCTTAACTAGATATTCTCTAACAAACCTTTATTATTTCCCCTTAAAATACTTTGCCAAATAGAACAAATGCTAGCAATCCTAGAAACCCTTTTAGATCTCTCAGTTCCACTTCTTAACTCCAGTAAGTAGCCCTTTCATGATCTTTCCCATCTCCTGTTTCTTTACTGCCCAGCTATTCTTTAACATAAGTATTTTCTCACATTTCTCCCATCTCAACTCTTTCATATTCTAACTCAGTTGAAATCACACTCACCTACATCTGTGGAAGTAATCAGTCACTGTCTCTTAAGCAAAAGTCTTCACCAGGAGTGGGTAAGCCCTGCTCCATTCACCCTCTCCATGCTGGGGCCCACTTATTTCCTCTACCCTACCCCCAGTTCCCATCCACTCCACTTACTCTATCTTTTAATATAATTACCTCCACCTAATCATGAAATAACCAATAAAAAACTACCTCCAATTAACTGTTCGTATTCAGTCAAACTCTCTATTACAGTATATTTCACTCCCTGACACACAGCTTCTCCCTGCAACACAAACTCTCCAGACAAAACCAATCATAGAGTGTACTCATAAATCTCTAACCCCACTGTAATTGTTGTCTAACTCTGCAACCCCACTCATAACTGTCATATACTTCATCTCCCACTACTTCATATCCAATCACCTTCCACAATATCTACTTTCACCGCCCACAATATTTATCTTCAGTCCCATCTCACTCAATAACAAACACCATTTTTGTACTTTTACACCATCTTTCCTTCTACACACAATGTCTGTTTATCATACACTCCCTCTACTAGCAACTCTCTGGCTCACAACATCCTACCATACTGCTATTCAAAGAAGCTAGATATCAACCACCAACCCCAATAATGTCAAATACAACATCTCAGCTTACCTTTTTAACATATCGCCCAGTCTATATTTAAATGCATGTACAGACATCCTTAACTAAAGAAACCTTTTTCATAACTCCATATTACAAAAATATTATTTAACGATTAAGTCTAAACAAAAATGGCTATACTCTTACCAACATCATTTTATATTTATGCTCAACTATAATATTGATATCATCCAAAACCAGGGCTCATACAACAAGCACCCACTACTCTCATCCCCCAAAAGCAGAATACTTCCTGTCCACCCCATCTCTAACAATGAAATACCTAATTTTACTCAGTATGAATCGCAGAACATTATGCAATAAGGAATCACAGACGCATATGCGATAAGATACCTGACACCGACGGTTGCCTAGTCTTATACTTTCCAGATTTACTGGTCACAGGAAAGATTTGGCTAAAATCAGACAAAAAAGATGAAGAAAACTTTCTCTTAGGATAAAACATACATAGAAAGGATAGAAAAAAAACAAATGGTGGGTAGAGTAGCATTCTTCTATTATAAGCACTCTGGAACTCATTATACAAGTAATATGATTCACTACTACCCCACAAACTCTTTAAACCTATATGGATTCACTCTATTACGTCCCCTAAAAGACTCAACAAAAGTAGTGACAGACCACCTACATTAGATTGGATACTCACTACAATGCCAAACAAAATAAGTATTTCTGTGTGATTACCCGACATGACAAGTGATCACCTTCCAACTTTTTCACACAGGCAACAAAACTGTTTTAACAAAAAGTGATGTATAATGAGGTGAATAACATATCCAAATTCAATAAGGAAACTTTTATCACTAACCTTCCAACATATAATTAGAATATGTTAAAAATATTGCTTGTAGACGATGCTGTTTCTTAGTTTAATAAAATATTTCTCAACATACTAAACGGCTTAGCACCTGTAAGAACCAAAAGAATCAAAGCAAATCCACATCATGACTGACACAAGAAACCAAGCAATCTATGATATGCATGGTGCAGCGGTAGCATTGTCACCTCACAGCAAGAGGTTCTCCAGTTTGATTCTCACATGGAGTGCCTTCTGTGTGGAGTCTGCATATCCTCCCTGCATTCATGTGGGTTTCCTCCGGGTACTCCAGTTTCCTCCCACATTTCAAAGACATGCGTCTGGAACATTTCTCCCCGGCCTCCACTGAAAATTGGCTTTGTTCCAAGTCAGACTTTCCCAGTAAAATAAAATGCTAAATAAAATCAAATAAATAAAAATGATACAGAGAGAAAAGGCCTAGGAAGTTTGGTCTAATAACAAAGTCCAAAATACCCTATAACATTTTAGACACATGAGTAAAATAGTTAAGCATTAAATTAAAGCTGATAAAAAGTCATAAAAGTCATATTATACCATGCTCCAACACAGATATCAAGAAAATTCCTAATTTATTCTGGAGTTCAGTAAGCAGTCTCATTCATATTGGACACACTACAACACCTTCTCCAATCACAAATAATAATAACAATAGCATTTCTACACAATGTAACACACATTTCATACAAACAGCTCTTTTCTTTCTCAAATACAACTCCTCGCATCCTAAATATTTTCCCTACAACATAAGACACCCACTCAAATACTTCACCTGTCAACTCCTAGTAACCTCCAACAATAAAAAATGTCAAGCTAAAACCAACTATCTTAGCCATAGACAATAAACCTGTCGAATATATTAAAAGTGATGCAGGTCCACTAGCCTACCCAATCTCTATCCTGAGTAACTACTCCATCAAAGAAAATGACTCTCTCACTGTCTGATAAAAATGAAGGCAATGGGTCTGAATTTAGATGTCTTGGTAGAAATGCCATCTTTGTGAAGAGGGATGATAAGGCATTTTTACCAGGTGGTAGGAACATGGGATTCCTGCACTGACCTGTTTATACGGATGGAGACTGGATATACAATAGTGTTAGCAATTCTAAGGTGTTCGGCTGGGAGTTTATCTGCAGAGGGTGAGCAGGTTTAAGTTTGGACAATAAGTTTTTATAAAGGTGGTAGCAACTGGTTTTAGTTTGAGGGTGGGAGTATTAGTGGATGAGGGTAGCCACGAATCAGGGGAGTCAGGAAAGGATTCATCGGTGAGGGCAGCTATGCTGTCAAAGTATGACTTAGACTTGGTGGCTGTTTCTAAGGGGGGAGTTATTGGGACAAGGGTCAAGGACTTTGTCAGTTCCTGGGTGTAGAATTTGTTTAATGGATGACCAGACTTTTGGGGGTTACATCAATGGTTACTTTGTAAATCAGACTAGTATGCTTACTTATCAAGGTTGACTTGCCTTTTTTGATAAGGTTACAGTGTTCTTTAAAGCACTGTAGGTTTTGTGGAGTTTTATGTTTCTGCCACTTTCTTCATGCCTTGTCCCTATTTTGCATAAGACTTCTACTCTGATCAGTAAGCCAAGGGCAATGTTAGAGTCACTCTAAGTAGTGGTGCAAGGCTATTTAGGATACTTAAAAAGTTGAACGGACCCTTTCTATTGCTTCATCCACTAGCAAGGTTTTCAGAAAAGCTCATAACAACTAAGCATGATTCAGTGTTAAATTTTCAGAGATTACAAGTATTTTTGTATACTTGTTCTTTGGCATGGTGATCACTAAGGGATGCAGGAAGGGCTCCTGATGCAGTGCAGTTGCAAGGATCAGAGACCAGGATACAGTCAAGAATGAGACTAGCATGCTGGGATTTGTTATATAAAGTAGGAGACGTAGCAAGTTGTTTGAAGCCATAAAGGTTGATGTTAGAAAAGGATAGTTAGAAGTGAAAGTACTCCCGTTGATGTTGACATCACCTAGGGTGACTATTTCATTGATAATATTGTGTGAGATCCAGTAAAGGATGTCTTCAAGGGTGGCTATATTGTTTCCAGGGAGGATATATAGAATAATTATAGAAAGGAGTTTTTGTCATTTACTTTTATGTAGGAGATGAGTAGCTCAGCATTATTGAGTTTTTGTAAGAAGACAAACTTCATATGTCTTTAGGTAAGGGATAGAGTTCCCTCCAGCTTTTTTGTTTAGCCTGTCAGCTCTTCTTCTTTTGGCTTTCTCCCGGTTAGGGGTCGCCACAGCAGATCATCTGTCCGCTCATGATTGGCAGTGAAGTTTTACGGTGCCGAGTTGCCAGCCCAGTGCCCAACCTTCCACAGAAGGCACACACATGCACGCACTCACACCTAGGGCCAATTTAAAGTGTCCAATCCACCTACAGCATGTCTTAGGGATGTGGGAGGAAACCGGAGCACCCAAAGGAAACCCACACGACCACAGGGAGGACATGCAGACTCCGCACAGAAGGATCGAACCGGAGAACCTCTTGCTGTGAGGCAGCAACGCAAACCGCTGCACCACTGCGGCCACCCTTAACCTGTCAGCTCTAATTATGCTATATCCTGGGGTAAGAATTTCTGAGTCTTTTATCTGATGTTTTGTCTCAGTAAGGGCAACACTATCTGGTGTATAATGAGATGTCCAGGCATGCAGTTCAATGATTTTATTAAAACTGCTATGTGTATTTATGGAGATAAGGTATAGCCGTTCAGATTTATTAGAGGCAACCAGAAAGTATGTGTGTGATAGGGGGTAGAGGTGTAAGGAGGATCTGAATTAGGGTGTATGTCAGCACATAGTTTAATTACTGAACAATGTTGGAAGGAAGTGAAAGGGTTTATAATGGTCATTTTTATTTTTTGCTTTGGTCTGGTGTGGTAGTGAGGAGAGTTAAACATTTTGTATTTAAAGTAAAGAGCATATTAGCTGCTAAATAGATGTGGTGCAATTTCTGCTGCAACATTTGGAGAGAATAGATAAATGGAGACTCATAGTAGGTGAGGAAAAGTAGTAGTTTGTGAGGGGAGCAAGTTGTAGAAGAAGCTAGTGAAGACCATATTTACTTGTGACAAGATGGGGGCAGTTAAGTTATAATTTTGTCATGAGTTGGGGGGACTATGAAGTTACACTCTTGTCATCTGACGGAGAGGCAATGAAGTTATAAAGTTAAACACAAAGATCTGTAAGAGTTAGCATGATGTTAGGGATGGTTAAGTGATAAGAGTAGCCTGTGTTGGATAAGAAGTGAGATAGACACAGATGAGAATCTGAGAATGTAGTGAGCAAGTTGGATAAGAAGTGAGAGAGACAGGGTTGAGAATCAAAGACAGGAATATGCAGTACTGAGTGTAAATAAGAATAAGGTGGTATGACAGAAAGGGCAGAGGGAGTTGGTGTGAAGTTAGGAGTATAAATGAATTAGATGAAGCAAGTTTGGTTAAAGCAGCTGATCGGTTGGGAAAGGAAGAGGTGAGTTTTTAAATCAGAAGGTAAGGGAGTGCAGTAGTGCAAAGGGAAGAAAAGGTTGATATTTACTGGGCAGTTAAAGTGATCCCCCTCTCCTGAGTGGCAAAGACAATGTCAGACGCCCTGTGGTGGATGCTGTATTAACAGAGTAGACACTGAGTGAGACAATAAATGTGGAGGTGACCAGAATATTAATACTGTTGTGATGGGTTATATAGGGTGGGTGAATGTGTGCAAAATATACTGATATGTAGCTGTGTCATTAAGCAGGTTTGTGATGTTATTAAAACGTTGAAGGAGAGCATTGGGCTTAAATGTGTGGATCTGAGCGGTAGCTGAGGAATTGGAGGTAAGAGGAGAGCAACGTGGGTCAGACTTCCCACATCAGTGGATGACAGTCAGTCTGAGTATTCTCAAACCCAATGATGCTACATACCCACCCCACTAAAGTTAAATAAATGGTCAGAGTCAGTGTTTTGCTGTGGCTGTTAAAAGACAGAAACTAACACTGAAGCTACACAACTGTAAAGCAGTGATAAGGCAAACTCTGCAGAATAGTAACAGTACAATTTCAGTGATGTATCAATGAGTGCTCAATGATGCTTAAACATGAAAGGAGCCCACACGGGGAAATTGCATCTGTAAAAACACAGGTAAGCCCTCTGTTAATGCCGCCTTGGCTGTGACAGTGTTCTTAACACTCAAGCTCTGAGAAATAGAATACAAAAGCAACAGCTACTACAATCACCT
This sequence comes from Protopterus annectens, assembly GCF_019279795.1. NCBI lineage: Eukaryota > Metazoa > Chordata > Ceratodontiformes > Protopteridae > Protopterus > Protopterus annectens. The sequence goes on along the minus strand of NC_056746.1, from coordinate 169,818,225 downwards.
GAAGTATTTAGTGCAGTAAAGAGGCAGGGAGGGGTAAATTGCAGGTGCCTCTGAATGCTGTTGTGTAGCTTTTCCCTTTAATGGTGGGGGCATGTTACACTTTAAAGCAGCTTCTCCCCCGTACTTGAATTCCTCCTATTTTGTAGTATTGTGGATCACACCCTAATAGTAGCAACTAGAGCCATGCATCCTGAGGGAAAAAACTAAGACAGACTTGACAGTGTTTTCCACCAGAAGCTACTCAGACAACTGTCTACTCTAAGTCTTACTCAGTCCTCTCTCCCCTAGATTTATAGCTAATTATCTAATAACAGCAAGCTGTGAAATGGTGACGCTCTCTCTCCATTCCTCCCTAAATCTATTGGAGTCCCTCAAAGAATTATCCTTTCATCCATCAAATCATATCTCTCAGTTACTAACTTATTCCTAAATACAAAGACAACCAAATTAATGCTTCTTCTACCAAATCCGCTCTCTCCTTAACAGTTCATCAACAAACACCAGCACTATAAAAACAGTACCCTACACTAAATTATTAGGGGTCACAGTGGCTGAAAACCTTACGTTTGACCAACACATCTTATAAGTCATCAAGAAAACCCATCACAAAACTTGGCACTCTCTACCAAGCTAGATCCTACCTCGCAGATACAGCTAGAAAAACGATTGCCTCTTTCTACCTCCATCCTTCACTCCCGTATGAATCATCAGTTCTCACTGTGCTGCAGTTTGCCTACAGGACAGAACTTAATGCCTATAATTTCACTGCCAACCTCCCAAACAAAGCATGCCACTGCCTAGTCCCAAAGCAGCAAAAACAGATTGAATTTCACACAGTTCTTGCAGCCAATAGTCTCAACAATAAACCTGAACCGTGCCCATCTCTACATAATACCATGCAACAGTATTCCCCAACTAGGAATCAACATTTAACCAAATAATCTCTGTTAATCACTACAAATGAAACAATGCTGTATCTTATTTGCTTTACTTCAGATCTTTGGAACACCTTTCCACTCCAGCTAAAACAAAAAACTGAATATCGTTAAGGCAACACAAGGATATCGTTAAGGCAACACCAGGATACTACTCCACATCCGCAGTGAAAAACATTGAGCTGCTTCCCTGCCCCCCGTGGGAGTGGTTACTGACTTGAAACTGTAGTTTTATTGGCCGTTTTGGGTCAATTCCTGGCTCTTTCCAGCCCCTGCTATCAAGCACGCTTTAGAGTGCTTTAGCGCCGATTAGCGGAGTTGCCACTAGAGCAGCATCGGCAGCCGGGGTTTAACAAGGTTAAACTTTTTCTGGCTTCATAAAGTCTGTTCATTTTTTCCCTTAGAACTGCTCTACTAGTAATCTAAACAGTATATCCCTTAACTAAAAAGCACAGCACTTGTTCCTAAAAGCTTTTACTTGTCTTAAAAGCATCCTCTTTTCAGGTTTAGCACTTCTGTATTATACAAAGTCCCTACCTAGCAAACCCCCCCCCCAGGAGTACCCACTTCCTTACTAAGTCCTCTCTTATTCAGTTACACCCCTAACTTCTAAATTTCTCTAGCATGTCGATGGGCCAGATGCTGGCGTCCTCTCCTGTCCAGTTGGTGAATTTGGGAATATTGAGGCAATGTTACAATTGCCTCATGTACACTGACAATCCTCTCCTCCTCCCACATAACACAAATACTTGCGAGAGATGCAGCTATTTAGCCAAACTGGAGGCTGAGCTCTCTCAACTCAGGACTGGCAAGACCAGACAGGAGGAGAAGGCAACTACACATACCACAAAACCAGTCTCACATAAAGCTATCACAACAATGAATCAAACACATAAACACACAAAGTCATACTCGGAGGCTCTGAGCAAAAATTTACCTAAACAGCAGAGGCCTCCAAAGCAGACATCCAAGCAACTGCCACCTCAAGACACACCACAGGCAACACATAAACCACAAAATCAGTGTGCAAAGCAGTCACAGCCCTTAAGGCCAAATACAACACCAAACATACTTGTCATAGGTGACTCCATAGTCAGACACACTGACGTCCCACTCACCAGGCTGAACAAGGAGAGGGTCACAGTAAGCTGCCTATCAGGTGCTAGAATCCGCCACATAACACAAGCACTCAGGTCACTCCACAGCAAGTACAAATATGACACAGTCATTGTCCATGCTGGTGTGAACGACCTGAGACACCTCCCTGGACTACATGAAAGAGACATAGAGGAGCTCTCTGATTATGTAGCCCAGGCAGGTATGACCCTGACCCTGAGCAGTATCCTTCCTTCACCAAGAATGATGCCACAACATAGAGACAAAATGATCAGCTTTAACAATTGGCTTAATTTCTGGTGTCATTCAAAGGGGATCCAGTGTCTGTCTGCCTGGGATGACATGCTTGACAAGCCACGCTGCTTCGCAAGGGACGGCTTGCACCTGTCACCCCTGGGATTCCGGATATTGGCTAAGGCTTTTGCCACCCCCATAGTGCCTTTTTTAGGCAAGGCTCAAATTCTAAACCTACCACCCTAGAAAACAAAAATGGGAAGAAACTAAGGGTAATGCTGCTCAATGCCAGAAGTCTAAATCTCAAAATGCACGCACTCGAGGCCCTTCTCAGTATGGAGAACATCGATGTCTGTGCTGTGACTGAAACCTGGTTCAAGGCTCCTGAGAGCACCATGGCACTATCAGGTTTTACCTCATATCATGCGTTTCGGCCCCAAAACACGAACCACACCACAAAAGGAGGGGGTGTATCCATATTCATCAAGGATACCCACACCTCCAGGTTGGTGGAAACGCACGAAGCATCGGAAACCATCCAGGTGCAATTAACCATAGGCAAAACTGCTCTACAATTTGTAGCATGCTACAGGCCACCCTCTCAAACTCAGGAACCCCACACAGCCTTCCTGAAGACACTGGAGGGTATAAATGTATCTCCAAACACCATTATATTGGGTGACTTCAACTACCCGAATATAGACTGGGAACATTACTCAAGCCCCAACTTTCTAGCCCAAATGTTCCTGGAGTTCATAAATTTAAATGCCATGGAACAACTAGTCACCGTTCCCACAAGAGGAGAAAATATACTAGATCTCATCATCACAAACATGGGGACAAAATGCTCCACACCGGAAGTATATCCCTCATTGGTGAGATCAGATCACAAACTTATCTCACTGGAAATCCACATCCCGCCCCCACCCCAAACAAAAAAGACCACAGTGAAGAACTTCTCTAAAGCAAACTTCACACTACTCAAGACTGGTGTGGTATCCTCCAAGGCCCCCAAGCCAGTGGAAACCACAATCCAAGCTGCGGAAGCCCTTACAAATGCCTTCTACGAACACTTCCAGGACTGCATGGATCAGGCAATCCCTAATAAAACCAAGACTCTTTCCACCAAGGGCAAACGTCCAGTCTGGTGGACCCCAGCCATAAACAAACTTTACAATAAGAGGAGAAAGCTTTTACATGATAGAGCAAAATCCATAAAAGAGAAGACACCCTTGATCATTATTAGTAAAAAAATACGAGCACTCATAAAATCATCCAAGGCCAACTTTGAGAGAAAAATTGCAATAGATTCTAAAGACAATCATAAGGCCTTCTTCAGCTATGTTAGAAACCTGGGTGGAAACTCCCAGATATGTGCAGGATTAGTCCAAAATGATACGAAAATCGCTGAACCCACAGACATTGCCAACATACTGCCAGGCCGGTTCAGTGCAAACTTCACCCTCTCCCAAAAGGAGAGATAACTATCCCAGCGGAGTGTAGCCTCCCAGACATCTCAAATGCGCAGGTGAAAGCTGCTCTCTCTAAAGCTAAAAACACAGCATCAATGGGACCGGATGGTGTCCCCGGCTGTGTCCTACATGAACTCAACGAGGAACTAAACCCGCATATAAGGCAGCTGTTTAATCTTAGCCTTACCACAGGATATGTGCCCAAGGAGTGGCGTACGGCAACTGTGGTCCCACTCCACAAAGGCGGTGCCTCTATGGACCCTGGTAATTACCGCCCCATAAGCTTAACAAGCCTGGTCTGCAAAGCTATGGAGAGGATCATAATGGAACTCATAAACAAAGACATAGGGGACTTGCAGACATTGGACCCGACCTAGTTTGGCTTTGTCAAGGGCAGATCATGCCTTTTGAACTTGGTCGACTTCTTCGAAACAGTCACCAAGGCCATTGATGAGGGAAAGGCAGTCCATACAGCCTACCTTGACCTTGCAAAAGCTTTCGACACAATACCCCACTCGGGTATTATAGAGAAACTTACCAGCTTAAATGTAAACCCATATGTCACAAGATGGGTTGCAAACTGGCTAAAGGACAGAACCCAGAGGGTTAGAGTTGCTGGCGCCATGTCAGACTCCAAGCCGGTCACAAGTGGTGTCCCACAGGACTGAGTCCTTGGCCCCCTGTTGTTCGGCATCTACTTCTCAGAAGTACAGGCAAACATAGGAGGACTATGGCTGACAAAGTTTGCAGATGACTGCAAACTGGGCCATAGTGGAAAGTACATCGGACACAGATATCCTTCAGAGGGGTCTCACGGAAACTGATAACTGGTGCCAGAGCCATGGCCTGAAGTTAAATGCCAAAAAATGTATGGTCATACCCTTCGGGAAAAACAAGGTAACCCCAAGCTACCATATAGGTGGCAATCCATTAAGCACAGAAGAGGTTATCAGGGACCTGGGGACCCAGGTTGACAGTGGCCTTTCTTTTGACACACATTGCTAAAGTGGTTAGAAAGACCTTCTACATTGCCCACCTGATCATGAAGGGATTCACATCCAGATCAAGTGAGGTCATTGTTCCCCTGTACTCTTCACTTATCAGACCAATGATCGAGTACAATGCCCCATTCGGGATGTATCTCACCCAACACCTGCAGCAATTGGAGAGACCCCAAAAGTTCCTCACCAAAAGGATAAAGGGACTCCAAAATCTGTTATGTGCTGCCAGACTGAAGAAACTCCAGCTCTATTCAGTCGCATACCGCCTGCTCAGAGGTGACCTGTGCCTGACATACAAGGCCATGTCCAACCCGGAATTAATGGACATGCTCCACCTCAAAAAATCCAAATCTACCAGATCCACTAGAGCAAGCGACTTAAACCTTAGCACGGATATAAATAGGACATGCTGGAGGGATAGATTTGTCACCCAGAGACTCCCTATGCTGTGGAATAAAATCCCGGTCCATGTGAGGCAGAGCACCTCGCTGGCTCTGTTCAAGAGAAATCTTGACCGGTGGATGGGAGATCGTAGGTTTACCCCGGGAATCATCTCTGTGTCACTGCTGGACAGAGGCACAACAAACTAATGGGCACAGTATTTTTTAACATAAGGGGTGGCGTAAGCCACAAAACTTTGGGCTAGGCTTATAAATGCCTTAGGGCAGATAGCCTAGTATAAACCTATGAACCTATTTACCTATCTCTTCACCACATTATAAAACACCTGACCTGAATCTATACTTTCATAATATGTCAAATAACAGATTAATACTGCAACTGCTCCCATTTTCCCACTATGTCTCCTAATTAATTTATTTCTCTCCTGCACCTCTGTCTTTTAATTCTCATTCTTAGAAGCTATAGCTTTGTTAAGCTTGCCTACTTAACATTATCTGTACTTGATGTTATATATTAGCTGCTTAACTGTTAGCCATCTACTCTGTATTGAATGTATATGCTCCTGTATATTGGTAGGTTGTATTGAATTTATACTGTTTCCTTATGCAACATGTAGTCTGGCAGTTGGCTTAGAGGATTAGGGAGTTGTTAATGATATGTTTCCTGTAGTCCAGTGGTGCACGGTTTGATTCCCTCAGCCTTTACTGCCTAACTGTGTGAATCTGAGCAAGTTACTTAACCAGACACCACTCCTGGACTGAGTCTGAAAAGGTCCATGGAGATCAGTGCTCTATCCTGGAAAATAAATAAGACTGTAACCTCTGTAGAGCTTTTCTTCCTGAGCATCTACTAAAAATGGCTAGTTTTTGTCCAGCCAGACTATCTTGGTTAACAAATGCCAATAAATACAGAAATAAAAACAGACATGCATACATGAGTATATCAAACATAAATACATATATACATTTTATTTTTGACTTTATCTATTTTTTGTGATCTCTGCTGCAGATCGTCTCTGCTGATCAGTAAACCTGGCCTGATCATTTGACATTTTAGCCATAACATATGAAAAGTATATCACTAGCAAAAGTAGGTTCAGTTTTAGCAACCTGTTGTGACTTACCAGATCAAGCGTTTGAGATGCATGTATGCGGGAAAGCACAGAAAATGTTTCCCCAGATTTATAAATACCAATTAATGATTGCCATACATCAGCTGCACACAAAAGAATTAGTGACACAATGACAAATTAGGATGACAAGTTTAACTTCTACAACATATTAGTATGTAGAAAAGTCACTTTTTGACTCTAACAGATGCATAAGGAAAATGTTACTCACTGCTCAACTGTTCCTGTATAGATGAAACCGAAGTCACTAATTCTAACTAGTGCTCCATTCTGACCTCACTCACCCACTTTTTGCTTCTGGCTTTTATTTTTCAGGACTGTTCTTATTTATGGGATAGTTAATATGACACAATATATACTGCATGTTATGCAAGTCACTGTGATTCTCCAGGACTGTTTTCCATTCCCATTGCCTGCCTTCTTTGCATATCTAGGATTTTATCGCATGCTCCCCAACACCTTGCCACGCTCAGTCTTTATGACCTGCCCATTGCCTTTGAATGACTATATGATACTGCACTTTTCTTTTCACTCCTAATGCTGATAACATGTTGAACAAAAGGACTTCTGAGAAATCACTGAAAGTTCGTTCTACACCCTCTTGATTGAGCAGCTCCTGCAGGTCTACAACAAGTGCTCATGTGGTATATCGTTGCAATACGGTTACTCATTGCCACTTGCTTGTCTATGCAAATGTTTGAACTCCCACTAACTTGATCTCCTGTAACTACTTTGCTGCCAAGGCCCTACTAGTACCCTAACTATAACCCTAAAACTCCCTTCCCACTCTCTAAACCTAAAACCTCCCTTACACTCCTAACCCTAAGACCCCTTCTCACTTCTTAACCTTCAAACTCCCTTACCACTCCCTACACCTAAAAATCCCTTTCTGCTCCCTAAACCTATTTCTGTTCCCTACCCTAAGACCACACTCACCATCACTACCACTAGGACATCCTTCCCACTCCCAAAACCTAAAATCCCCCTCCTGCTCACTAAACCTAAAATTCCCTTCTCCACTGGTGCTCTAATCCACACTCCCACCCCCTCACCATGACAGCTACACTTACCTTGCTCAAACTCAAATAATGTGTTCAGATAAGCTGCAGCAGCTGTTTGCCTGAACTTGTATTCCAGTCTGAGCCTGAGCAACAGCCAATCCAAGCTACAACAAGCTTGAGATCCTGATTTCAAGACAATGGAGTTCAAGCACTTGGGACTCAAACACTTATGGAACACCTGGTGCAGACTGTATCTTTAAAAAGCTCTTCAATTTGATTAGGTCCATGAACGCTGGCAGTACCACTGAGATAAATCTCTGTATTCCTTGGTTCTGTGACTGCTAATGGTACCACTGAGACAAATCTCTGCACTCCTTGATACTGTGGAAGACAGAAAATACAAGAAATGGAAAAGTGGGTAAACTACAACTTTGAAAACTGAAATAAACAAGCTGGACAAACAAATTTATTATTTGTTTACCAGGAAAATCTGACTGGGACAGAGCCCATTTTCAGCTGAGGCCCAGGGAGAAACACTCCAGACACATGTCTTTGGAATGTGGGAGGAAACCAGAGCACCAGAAGGAAACACAAAAATGACACACGGCACAAGAACTGGTAAAGACAAAGTAAGACAAACCAGCTCGTTGACTAGGAAAAGGAGTTTAATCCACAAAGTAGCACCAAAACAGCTGAAGTCCACGAATAAAATCCACGAGTAAACACCAGGTGGAATCCAAGCAAAAAAATAGATAAAGCGCTTTTCGTTTGTCTAATTGCAAACTTCCTCAGACAAACCCAGAGTCATACAGACCCTTAAGTCTATGTTCATGTTTTAGAAAAATAATGGAGAGGGTAATATTGGATAAGTTATTGCCAGAATTGGAAAGGTTGGGACTTGAAACCATGTATCTGCATGCATATGTTGAAAATAGAACTATTATCACCTGTAACATGATATTCTATAACAATATAATAACAACTATGAATGAAAAATCGGGCTGTGATGTGATTTATGTAGATTTAACTTCAGCATTTGACATTGTCATACACAAAACACTGATCAATAAAGCAGAACAACTAGGTATTGATGTACTCTTCATAAGATGGATAGCTGCATGGCTTACAGCTAGGACATGGCAAGTATCATACAGCAAATGGACAGGTGAAATACGTGGTTACAGTCAGGGTGTCATACAGGGCTCTGTCCTAGGCCCTTACTTGTTTAGATTGTATCTTTCAGATCTTTTTCATCTGAGATGTTCTACAATCTGTATGGGGTAAACTGATTACATGTGTTACAGATAGGGCATGTCTGCAAAAGTACTTGACTAAAATTACCATAATAATATGCTGATAAATACATCAAAAACTAAGCATATGAGATTTGGGAAACATGAAATGAATGATTAATATTTAATATAGCACACAGTGATTGAAACTGTAGATTCATTTCAGGGCCTGGGCATATGGGTAGATCCACCTTTAAGTTTTTCTAATCATATCAACCATTGGTTAATGACAGTTATAGAATTATAGGTTGTATAAAAATATTTATAAAGTCTAGGAAATCAGAAATGATGAAGTCATTGTTTATTATGTACATTAGACCCAAACTTGAGTGCAGAATAACAGTATGGAAACCTTATAAGAAAACAAGCATGAGTAAACTAGAAAGAGTACAGCAGAAATATACCAAGGGCATCCATGGATGTGAAAATGTAAGTTATTATGAAATATTAAAATATATGAACTTGTACAGTGTCTCAAACAGATATTTTAAGAGACCTTATTCAGGTATATAGGACATTTGGAGACAATTACCTCTGGGAATGTTTGAGGTTACCAAAAAGTAGTATAGAATCATCAGGCAACTTATGCAGGACATTCTGTACGAATAAGAAGTGTAATAATTGGTTCTCTGAGAGAGCCGCTGATGCACGGAATAGACCTCCAAATTACATTAAAGCAAGCACTAGTTTACATAGTTTTAAGAACAGCCTGGATACATATTATGGGAACATCTTTTTGGTATATTGGCAAGCCAGAGGGGCATTAATGCTCATGCCTGAAATATTTGTATGTATGTATTAGAGTACCACTTTGAGAAATCTCTGTACTCCTTGATTCTATGACTGCTAATAGTACACTTAGAAACATCTCTGCACTCATTGGTACTTTAACCATGAATAGCACAACTGAGAGAAATCTCTGCACTCCTTGGTTCTGTGACCACTAATAGTACAACTGAGAATATCTCTGCACTCTTTGTTTCCATGACTTTTACTAGTACCACTGAGACATATCTCTGTACTCATTTGTCCTCTGAGTGCTGACAGGTACCACTGCGAGACATCCCTGTATGCCTTGATTCTTTAAATGATGACAGTGTCAATTAGAGAAATCTCCTCACTCCTTGGAGCTGTGATCATTGGCAGTACCATTGAGAAAATATCTGCGCTTTTTGGTCATGTGAAACACTGCACTTCTTAATTCTCTAGAAAATTACAGTTACCTCTGTGAGAATTCTCTTCATTTCTTGGTTCTGTGACCACTCACAGTACCAGAGCAAACATTCTTTGTACTGTTTGGTTCTGTGAAATGCTCAAAGTACTCGTTAGGCAAATCTCCATACTCCTTGGCTCTGTGACACAGAAATAAATTTCTGCACTGCTTGGATGTGTAAACAGACAGTCTCAGTGACAGAAGCATTTGCACTTCCTAGTTCTGTGACATTCCCAGTTAGTAAATATATATTTTCCTTATTTCTGTGAACCTAACACTACCACTGAAAGAAATCTCAGCACTCCTTTGTTCTACAAAACTGAGAGAAATCTATGCAGTGCTTGGCTGTGTGACCCGTAGTAGTAGCACCGATTTTAATCTCTGCACTCCTTGGTCCTGTGAACATTAAGACCGCCCTAGTTCTAGTCTCTGCACTCCTTGGTTCTGTGGATATTAACATTGCCATGGTTTTAATCTCTGCATTCCTTGGTTCTGTGAACATTAGCATTGCCCGGGTTTTAATCTCTGCACTTCTTGATTCGGTGAACGTTAACATTGGCCTGGTTTTAATTTCTGCATTCTTTGCTTATGTGAACATTAACATTTCACTGGTTTTAATCCCTGCACTCCTTTGGTTCTATGAATAGTAACAGTACCGCAATGATTTTAATCTCTGCACTCCTTGGTTATATGAATATTAACAGAGCCTGGTTTTAATCTTTGAAATCAATGGTTCTGTGAACATTAACATTGCCCTGGTTTGAATTTCTGCACTCCTTTGGTTCTGTGATCATTAAAATTGTCCTGGTTTTAACCTCTGCACTCTTTTGGTTCTGTGAACAGTAGTAGTACCACTAATTTTAATCTTTGAACTCCTTGGTTCCATGAACATTAACAGTGCCCTGGTTTTCATCTCTACACTCCTTGGTTCTGTGAACAGTAACTGTACCACTAAGACAGGCTTCTGCACACACTCCTTGGTTCTGTGAACAGTAACTGTACCACGGAGACAGGCTTCTGCACTTCTTGAATCTGGAAATACCAACATTATCTTTGAAATAATCTAATTTTGGTCTTGTATTGCACATTTTTGTTTCACTGGTGCTGTGCATTGAATTTGTCTAATGCTAGCATACTAACCTACAATTATCAACTGTTCATGTTTGCAAAACTTTAGAATTAGATGCTGTGTTTTGCATTTACTGAAACAGCAAATTTAGCATCTGAATTGTAATTAACTTGTGATTGGCACTGGAAGTTACAGCTAAAATAATCTACAGAAATATTATAAATCATACCAGTGCAACAGCCATGTATGTACGTGGGTGTCTGGCTCTTCAGTAACTACTGTCTCATTGCCTTTATTTTATATATATGTCATGCCCTCATCTTGAATTTTAACACTTATCTCTACAATTGTATTTGGCTAGTTCTATACTACACAGTTTATGTCTTTACTCAGTGCCTGCTATTTTATTCCAGTCATTGGAACAACTTTCTTTTCTTTCCTTCCATCATTTTATTTTTATTTTCATTCGTTCACTTTTTTATTCAATAATTTGGAATACGGTAGTGTAAATAAAGGGTCCTAATTTGCCCTTTCTGGTAAGAGTGTCTATCATGTCATTATTAGCTCTAGAAAATTTCCTCCTCCATTTCTAATACAAAGGATTTGATATAGGAAGAGACAGAATTCCTGAAACCTAAAATGACTCCTCTAGTTGATAAGAGAAGGAGATTAACACCTGCCTGATTTGCTGCTGAGAAGATTTTCATGACAGCACTGTAAATTCACACTTTGTAGCCTTCTATTACAGAATGTGATGGCAGAAGGAGACGGCCTAACCAATTTATTTGCCCATTTCAGTGCTCCTAATACATAACTGTTGCTCTGTGCCACCTAATGCTTTCCTTCTCAGCGGTTCCATACTCTTTTGGAGTCCCCTGTGGACAGGATGTCTGAAGTGCCTACAACTGCCTGTGAAAAATACTTTTCAGATTCCAACTAAAGTAAATACAATGGAATTTTATCTGATAGCCCCCTTCCCTCTTTGTCTTGGTGACTCAGTCTTACCCTTTCATATTTCCCATGTGCATCCATGTCATATCCCATTATCACCTAGTGCATGATACATAGACATTCAGTAGTTCTGGACCACATTTGTCCCCTGGACAAATGTCAAATAATAAAAATATACTATTCATACGTCTTTCCTCGTACCTTCTTTATAATCCCTGTGGCCTTTATTTTAGTCATTTGTATCACATCCTTTTCTTTGCAGGGTGTCCAGAACTGCACAAAGTTTTATTGATATGATCTGAAAAACATCATATACAGCAGGAATATTCCTACACATCAATGGAGTATATGCCCTACAGAATACGGTCCAATACTCTGTGGGCTATTCCAACGGCCTTCTCTACTTATGCCTGATGTCCATGGCTGGTGTGTTGAAGGCTCCTTAGGATCATTCTCTAGTCCTTTTCAGAGGTTCATTATTGAAATAAAGACAAACTGCCAAATCTGAGTTCATCAGAAAAAAAACTCATAGTCTTGTCAATGAAATTAAATAGGGATCATTACAGTATTATGAAAAGTTTTTTGAAGCTTCCTCTCTGTACCCTGGCACCCCTAACTTACATATAGCAACTCTAAGATCTGTGAGTTCTGTGATATAGTGGGATAGAAGCTTGCTTAAAGTACAGATGACCAGGATTTGATTAGTGTCCCCTGCACTGAAAGATCTGATTGAAGGTGGGAAAGGACTGATGGGGCTGTGCACTCTCATCTTTTCTATGTGGAAGGGGTGGTGTGTGTGTGTGTGTGTGTGTGTGTGTGTGTGTGTGTGTGTGTGTGTGTGTGTGTGTGTGTGTGTGTGTTCAGGGATGCATACTCTGAATGACTCCCTTGAAAGAAAGCAGAGAACCTAAAGAGGCATCTGCTCCAATGTAAATGCTAGTGAGGGCATATGTAGGCATATGTGGGCTTAAGTCACTTTTCAAAATAAACAACAGCCTTGTGTTATGTACATTGTATACCCAACCCCAGCAGCACTAACTTAAATAAAATACCCATGATCCTAATTAGGATGATAGTTCACTCCTTGTGCTTGACTCTCATTCTAACATGGACAAATGGGGCAACAGGGTAACCAGAGTGGACACCTGATGACCAGTTGTAGTGTTTATGAACAATAAAAAATACCCTGGGCCTGCAATCTAGGAGAAGAGGACAGTCTCTATTTGCTCAGAAAAAATGCATTGCAGTGCTGTACTAATTACTCCTTGTAATTACTAATTTATGACTTTGTTTTGACCACTCAAGACTGACCCTATTTCAGCTACAGATTCTCCTAGTTCAGCATCCCCTAACTTAATCTTCATCTTCATCATCATCTTCTTCTTTTTCTTTTGGCTGCTTCCATTAGGGGTTACCACAGCAGATCATCTGCTTCCATTTCCATCCTCTGCATCTTACTCTGTCACACTAACCAACTGCATGTCCTCTCTCACCACATCCATAAACCTTATCTTAGGCTTTCCTCTTTTCCTCTTACCTGACATCTCCATCCTTAGCATCCTTCTTCCAATGGACCCTGCATCCCTCCTAAGCACATGTCCAAACCAGCACAATCTCACCTCTCTGGCTTTGTCTCCAAACTGTTCAACCTGAGCTGACCCTGTAATGTTCTCATTTCTAGTGCTGTCCATCATTGTCACACCCAATGCAAACCTTAACATCTTTAACTCTGCCATCTCCAGCTCTGACTCCTGCCTTTTCATTAGTCCCACCCTCTCCAACCCATATAACAAAGCTGGTCTCACAACCATCTTGTAGACTTTCCCTTTTACTCTTACTAGTACCCGTCTGTCACAAATCACTCCTGACACTCTTCTCCACTAAATTCCACCCTGCCTGCACTCTCTTCTTCACCTCTCTTCCATGCTCACCATTACTGAGAACTGTTGAGCTCAAGTATTTAAACTCATCCACCTTCACCAACTCTACTACCTGCATCCTCACTATTCCTCTGTCCTCCATCTCATTCAAATACATATATTCTCTGTTAGTCCTGCAGACCTTCATTCCTCTCCTCTCTAGAGCATATCGCCACCTCTCCAGAGTCTCCTCAACCTGTTCCCTATTCTCACTACAGATCACAATAACATCCGCAAACATCACAGTCCATGGAGACTCCTACCTGATATCATCTGTCAATTTGTCCATCACCATTGCAAATAAGAAAGGGCTCACAGCTGATTCTTGATGTAATCCCACCTCTACATTGAACGCATCCATTACTCCTACTGCAGACCTATCCACTGTCACACTGCCCTCATACATATCCTGTACCACTCTTACATACTTCTCTGCCACTCCCGACTTCTTCATACAGTACCACAACTCCTCTGTAGGCACCCTGTCATATGCTTTCTTTAAGTCCACAAAGGCAGTGCAACTCCTTCTGACCTTCTCTGTACTTCTCCATCAACATCCTCAGAGCAAACATTGTATTTGTAGCATTCTTTACCAGAATGAAACTGTACTGCTGCTCACTAATCATCACTTCCCTTCTTAACCTAGCTTCCACTACTCTTGCCTATAACTTCATTCTGTGGCTGATCAATTGTTATCTCTCTGTAGTTACTACAGCTCTGCACATCAACCTTATTCTTAAAAATCAGTACCAATACACTTCTTCTCCACTCCTCAGGCATCCTCTCACTTTCCAAGAGTTTCGTTAAACAATCTGGTTAAAACCCCACTGCCATCTCTCCAAAACAACATGCTTCCACAGGTTTGTCATCTGGACCAACAGCCTTTCCATTTTTCATCCTCTTCATAGCTGTCCTTACTTCCTCTTTGCTAATCCATCTGCTCAACACACTCTCCTCTCTTGTAAATACATTTCCTTTGTTATCCTTTATCACACTAACCTGCTGCACATCTTTCCCAGCTTGATCCCTCTGTCTAGCCAATCAGTACAGGTCTTTTTCTCCCTCCTTATTGTTCAACCTTTCATACAACTTGCCATATGCCTTATCCTTAGCCTTTGCCACCTCTCTCTTCAGCAAACACTTCATCCCACCACTGCCACCAATATGTGATGTCCCCACACTGGGCCAGTAATCAAGGAGCCTGAAACCTCACCACTGACACTGGAGAGGGACATTCATTTGGAATACAAATGGATACATTCAGTATTTCCAGATGCAGCTCTCTGCAATAAGCACAATTTACCTTAAGAGCACACAAGGAGCACACTCAGCCCAGGGTCTGGGTTTCTATATCTGCCTCCCTCCAGGTCCCTAATAAGACCCCCCACTGATACAGCTGTAGAGTTAAGCCCTCAGCTGAGTACCCAAGCCAAGTCCTCTAGCACCCTCTCTCTGAAACAAGTGCTTCATGCCCCTGCTCCAAGTAGCTGACACACATGCACTGTGAGGTTTGATTTTTCACATACACGCATCTGGGAAAAGCTGTCGCATATTTATCTGCTGTACCCCCTTCTGCCCAGAATATAATGTAGTTATCCCTGAAACCAGACACTCCACAATCAGCTACTCTAAGGCCCTTAACAAAGGGTGTCCAATTATACGGTGTAATATTAATAGTAATACAAATAATAGTAGTTGACCAAGACAGCTAGACCTTCAGAAGTGGCCCACACAGTGTCACCAAATAAATATAAGCACTCTCAAAGGTTAAATACTTTCTAAAAGGACGAACCACAATAAAAGTTTTAAATATATTTAATAATAAATAATAAAAGAGCATGAAAATGCTGAATATATATTTATAGTAAACCACAGAGTTCAAATCACAGGAAATATTGAAAATAACATTGGTGGACAGACTCAAACAAATAAAGAAAAACAATATCTAAACTAAGCTTCGCTATATTTTCCTGACTGAATCTAGAAAAATTACTACTCCCTACTTTCTTAATAGAGCAAGGCAGATGATGTGGTGAATGGTCCTTCTTGTTGTCAGGCCCAAGATTGAATACTGAATACTGAATACTGAGAGAATTCTCTTTGTAATATCTAACATTTTCAATATGGCTGGCAGAATGACCTCATCTGGTTGCCTGACTCAAGGTTCTCACACTATTCCCCTTTGAAGCTTGAGACAGAATGTTAGCTTATATGTGATAAGATGCATATCTAAAGTTCTGCTAAAGTTTATGGCAGTGCCTGGGGCTTCCCCTCTTTTTACTGAGCTAATGAACAAAGGCCTCTTCCAGACATGCCATCTCTGGTCCTATTCAAAGCTGTGAGATAAGCACTTCCATTGCCCAACAGGTGGTCCAATTAACAGTATTTTTCTTAAAGTAAGAAGTAAGCTAGCTGTTTAACCCCTTCTCTTCCAGTGTCCCTTTGCTAACATATATACATACAGTCTCACATGTATATTCCTTCTCTGTCCAGCAGGACCCGCTGTTGATACATTTTTTAACACTGGAAACTTTACAGATACATTTTGAGTTTCAAATGCCATACAGTTCTAATACATTTGTAACATAAGCATCTGTACAACTCAGTTTGATATTCAAATGCCATACAGTTCTAATACATTTGTAACACAAGCGTCTTGTATAAATCATTTTGATATTCAAAGGGCATATCATTCTTTGCCGAACTCCAGCTGGCTATGCTGGCACTAGCCCATATCATCACATCTTTCCCAACCCCCTTCAAAGACTTAAGCTAGTTTTTCAAGTGACTCTTGAGAAATGTGGCTTGTACTGTCATGTCACATGTCTGCAACCTTAAGCTCCACCTTAAAAACTTGGCATTTTGCTGGCTGGCTCTATGTAGCCATGTTAAGGGAGTGTGGTCTGTAACAACAGTGAATTTCCTTCCATACAGATAAGGCTGATGTTTCTGCAGTGCCCACACTATGGATAGACATTCCTTTTCTATAGCTGAATAACATTCCTCCCTGGGCTGGAAACTATGGTTGAGATATACCACTGGGTGTTCTTCTCCCTCTGAGGAAACCTGGCTAAAGTACAGACCCACCCCATGGTTTGAAGCATCCACCTGCACAACAAATTCTTTCCTGTAATCTGGACTGGCTAACACAGTGGGTCGTCCCAAACCTCCTTTAAGCTTCTGGAATGCCTGCTCACATACTGAGGTCCACACTACCTTATCTGGCCTGTTTTTCCTTGTCAGATCTGTGAGGGGAATAGCTATATACTATAATTGGGGACAAACCTTCTATAGGACCCCGCTGTCCCTAAGAATGCCCTCACCTACTTTTTGGTAACAGGGGCAGGCCACACCATCATTGCCAGTATTATTATCATCAGGTTTTACCCATAAAACTTCTAGGTGCTATACATTTTTCAGTGTTACAAATTAGTAAAATCAAACATTACAAACAGAAAAAATAGTTCACTAAAATAACACTAACATTTTCTTAAACACAAAAAAAATTACAAAATACAGATATATATTTGAAATATTCATAACTAAAATAACTAGTAAAACAGTCTGTGGGGGTTGTATTTTAACAGCATGGGAAGATTCCAAGGTACATAGTGCTTTCCTTTCTCAAACTAAGTACAATATTATGAAGTAAAATTATGTATACTTATTGGTAGTAATTAACGAACAATCTGGTTCATATAAACTGCTAGCAAATAATTTAGTCTGTAAGCCAAATATAATTGTTAATTACAACATAAAATTCACATTGATAAGCTCTAGGTGTTGGCACAGGCACCCCTCCCATTCACTGTGTCACACACACGTACACACACACCACATACTTCATACCCATCCCAGTGCTGTCAGAAAATAGCTGATTTCTCCTTTTTTCTGTCCTTGTAAATTACCAGTGAATGAAAGTCATCCTTTAATGCCAGACATTACAGTTTCACTCTTCACTTCCTTCAGTAAATGCATTCTAATGAAAAAGCAGTTATTCTAGCAATGTTCTAGGTTTATAAGAGGAATAATTAAAAGACATATCTGATCATGTGCCTTCATCCCACCATTAATTTTGGCTTTGTTTGGATATTTTTCACTATGGGGTTGAGAGGTATGCTTATATATGCCCTGTTCCTCTCACTAGTAACTCACAAACTATTGCAGACGAATAATGTCTAAGATCTTCATTGGATGTTAAAAAAACTGCTGCACTACTGCAGTGAGTTAGTGATTATGTTTCCTGTGGAAAGGCTGTAGGGTAGGGTTTGAAGCCTTTTCCCCCTTCTTTGTAATTTGTTTTTCCAACTGTTAGTTTTTATTTCCATTAAATCCCTGGTGTCTGCTGGAGGCAGAGGACTAATATATTTGGAGGAGCTAATATCCGTGATGGGTATAGTTTTGGAGTCATTCTTAGGGCCTTTAAGGTGCTCTGTTTATAGTCTAGTGCTCCACCAATCTCCTATTTTTTTTAAATTAAGTGCCTTTAAAGCATGCTGTAAAGAGTTTCCCTGGTGTCTAGTGGTTCCCCTCTCCTTGTTGGTCCATGTTCTCCCTAGTCATGTTGCAGGATTTGCTTGATAGTCTAGCGGACTGTACAGGTATGACAGCACCCACGCACACACACACACACGCACACACACACACACACACACACACACACATACACGCTTACACATGCTCACACATGTTCTTACACATGTAGCCCCCTGACTCACACACACAGATCAGCACTAATGCCCACTAAACTCCCCAGTACTCACCTCAACTGAAATAGCTGAAGACAGCATTTTGAACATGCTTACTGCCATGAGCAGCCAGTAACAGCCGTGCTAATTTACACAGCCTTACTGCAGGCAGTTTTGAGGAACGGCACATGGCTAATTAGCATATTCATCTTCCCCAGACTGCCTCATTAGCATTTAGAGACAAAACCAAAAGACCATCAAGAGTGAAGCTGTAGCTGTAAAATTAGCAATAAATTCAAAAACAAAACAGCTAATACCAATGTAAGACAGCAACCCATTTAATAGCAGCAGCAAAGCTTTCAGGTATCAAGTACCCTTCCTCAGAGCTTATGTGGATTCATTAGCACTTAGCACAGCCCATGGCTTTGCTGCATGAATCAGAAAGGGTTATCGTGAGGCACATCTTGTGGTAACCTTTCTGAACACAGCTCATATGTAATAAAAGTCTATTCTACTGCTCATTAACTTACAACTCGCCATGGAACCAAATTGTAGAGCACAACTCCACAATGCACAACTTCTTGATCTCTGTTTTTCACAAGAAATCACTGACAGTATGCTTTCAAAGTGGGCACTGGCAGGAATTCCTTTCTTTTGGGAGATTTCTCCCTTCTTCATGTCTGTGCAATCATGGAATTGATATACAAATGTTTGGGGAAGTAGAGGGGTTTTCCCCCTGCAAAGAATACTTGCATTTATTTTTTCATCTGGTTGATGTCTCAAACAGTTTTGCACAGTCAGTTGCCTCCTCAGTGACTTGTAACTCAATGGCTCATACTGACAATGTAATAATTATGATACAACGCTAATATCTTGTGATAATATTTTTATCACAGACTGAATAAAATAAAGAATCTACATTACATATGGATAGTAATGAAGTATTTCAAAGTACAGATGTAATGTCTTCATTAATAATACTATCCATGAATTATTAATCAGTGAGTCTACTAAAGATGGAATGGCAAAATATCAGTATAAAGCTTTAGAGACATATTGTGATCCACTACTAATCCTGAGTAGAGAAGACTAGTTCCCATTCAGTAATTCTGCAGTTAAGCAAGTAGTCAGCATGCCTCTAAATAATGCACTAGTTGATTTACCATACGTTTTTCAAATATTCTGGCAGCAGGGACAGTAAAGCTGTAGGGTCTTATGTCTTACTGGAATCCAATGGAACTTGTTGAGTTACATCTCAGTGAGGAACCAACTTGCCGAGTACAACCGTTCAGGAAATGAACCCAATGAAAAAAATTAAACATAAGCATCCTTACTGCACTCCAATGTGACAAGCTCCCCATAGCCCTGTGGACTTGCATATACCAACTTTCAAAAGGAAGGCTGCTGTGCTGGTGCACATTAAGAAGCTGCAATAGCTATGATGTTGTATGGTAAACAGAGATCAGGGAGTTCATCTTCTGAGGTTGTGCTCAGCAAGCTGGTTGCTTGGCTTGCCCAGTCTGAATTCAATAAGTTGTACAGAAGCTATTTTCTTCACGTCTTTTCTAAAAGGAAGAAGTAAAACAGGCACTTTCCAGTTGTCAGGAAAGCAACGGGCTAAATAGATGTATAATGGTATATGCCAAGTAGGTAAGCACCATCTTCAAAAGCCATAAATCAGTTGCATCAGTACCGATGAATGGACTAGTGTTGCAACCTACTTTAGCAGAAAACAGCTAAGAAAAAAAATGCGGAGATGCCAGCAGCACCCTTCACTAAATTATAATCTTCAGATTCACAAAGCAAGTTATTAAAGTGTGCAATCAACACTGATGCCATTTCCAACGCAATACCAATCAGTTTGTACTGAGCTAAAGATGGTCTAGTATGTCACTGTGTCTTCGTCCTCAATAATCTACTGCATGTTTTCCAAGCAGTGGAAGAAATACCCGTACAGAAAGCAATCTTCTGCTTCCAAAGAATAGCTGTTTTCTGTTAGAGTATAGATTGTCGTAGATTTATTGCCTGCTTAATGGCTGTTTGATTTTTCACCAGTTCTTTTTTTAATCAAAAAATTTAAACAAACTTTTCCTTATTCACTTATTTTGTAATTTCATTACTAAAATATAGATGTTTACCTCATTACCTTATGAAACAATCCTACAAAAGAGCAAAATTATCCACATCTGTTTTTACTCATATGTTTTTTGTTGCCATGACTGCCAGCCTTTGAGCCTCTTTAACTGGACTCAAGCCTGTTTATTCTCCAGTGAAGTAATAATGACCATAAGAGCTAGAATGATAGCCATCTGGTGGGGGTCATCTTTCAGATCACCATAAGGATTGCTTACAGCATAATTCCTCCCCCAGGCATGGGGACATGCAACTTGCATGACTGTAGGGGCCACAACACCTTCTCCAACGCAAGTGTACAATCCTGTTTACTTACACAATGAAAGCTCCAACCAATCAGTGGCTTGTTGAACCACATGCATACCCTCAGTCACAGGCTCACCTCTTTCCCATGAAGGGCTACTAAAACCTCTGACCATCTCTGTCCCAACACCCCAGTATGGGCATGGCTATCCTTCCATCAAGCACCTGAGCTGCTAGCTGAACTCAGATCACCTTAATCCATAGTCAGGGCTTGATCTCTCTCTATGGCACTAAAATTGTTTATATCTACCAAAGATTTCTGTGAGTGTTTTTTCTATTCTATGTGCCAGGTTTTTGAGTAACCTGACAAATACCCATCTGGGCCTGGTGCTTTGTCCTCCACTAGGCTAAACACTTATTTTTCTACCCATTCCTTATCAGTATTTACATCTGTTTCTTCCATTTACTAGTTTTTGTTTGAAGTACAGAATTCCTTATTCTTTTATGGTAGTGGATACTGAAAAAAAAACTCATTCTGTACTTTAGCAATGTCCTTGTGATTTATAACTTCCCTTCTATCCTTTTTTGATACATTCAATTTAGTGCCCTTTTTCTTCCTTTCTAGATATTAACCCCCCCCCCAAAAAAAAATATATATTTCCCTGCCTTAGCCTCTGGTATCTTCCTTTCCAATCCAACCAGACCTTACTATGACTCCTTGTCTTAACAAAGGCGAGTTTCATTCCCTCCACTTCCACTTCCTTCTACCTCTTGAATGCTTTTTCCTCATTGATAAGTATACCATCCCCTCCCCCTGTTCAGCCACTCTGGTGTCCTTCTTCTCCTGAAACCCTTCATAAGTGACTCATCTGAGTCAATTAGTTGATTTTGTGGGGAATCAAATTGATTTGATGAAGAATATAGCATTCTTGTTGCCTTTAAGGGTTGCAATCTGCCATACCTCAAACTTTAGAGGTCTGCCACCCAAATATGAAGTTATTTCCTCAGGAACAGGGTTTACAGACCTGTACCTCCTAGTTCAGGGTTGTACATGTTTCAGTCATATCACTTCCATTTTCAAGGGAGCAGTTGTCCAAGATCTGCAGTCTGTGGGAATAACTTAGACAAATCTTTGACCATGGCTGAAGTCCTCTACTGAACCATTTCCAGGAGTCAAGTACCACTTTTAAGCCTGATACTCAGAAATTGATACAACACACCATGTTCAGAAATCTGAAGAAGGGTACACCCTGTTCTTGTCTATTTGATAAGGAGTGAAAAGTCGAAAAGTCCAGTTTCTCCGTTTATCCTTTTCTAGTTTTGTGCTACTAGCAACTTGGTTAAATTTCCTTGTAGTATCATTTGTGTTAAGATATAGATACGTAAGTCTTATCTTCCAGACTCACAAACCCACTTTAATTTTGTAGCATGTAACCTTTGGTATGCTTCTGGAGTTGTTCTGTTGTGGCATTAGCTCAGACAGTTAAACCTGTTCTGAAACATCAAGAAGGTAGCTTCATTAATGCAAGTCCTATATTAATGTATGCATTTATTTTCCATGTGTTTAATAAATAAAAGTAAATGTATACGTTAATACAGGATTTGTATATCATGTGACTAGGAACTAACTTCACAGCAGAAACAGAACAGTTGTTGCCTCTGTCTGACTACTGCAGATTTACAGCATTTTGCTGGGAAATGAGCAGTTATTTAATACTAATTCTATCATAGTACCTACAAAACATGTAAATTAAAATCAAAATTGTTTTACAAGCAGCAAAAAAAAATGTTCAAAATTGCAGACTACATGATCACTTCAGATGAGGATGACAAGCTCTAGTCACAGAAAATATATATGACATATTTATATATATCACACAGACTTCAGATTAGACATGTTAGTGTTTCCTGGGGTGAATTTAATTTTGAGGTATAATAAATTATTGCTGGTATCAAGGTGTTGGCGCTTTCTTTTCTTTTTTTTTTTTTTTTTGTGGTATGTACTATCGAGATTCTCCCGCGGTGGTGGTGCTGCGGTAGCGTTGTCGCCTCGCAGTAAGATGCTGTCCGGTTCGATTCTCAGTTAGAGCGTCTTCTGCATGGAGACATGCGTGAATGGGCGTACCTTCGTTGAAGGTTGTGCGTCAGGCCTGGCAAACCGGTACGTAAAAATCAACTGCCAATCATTAGCGGACCGGAAAGAAGACACACACACACACTATCGATGAGATTATTTTCAAACCTTTGCAAGTGACATCATTACATGCAAAACATATGTAGGCATTATTATATTCTAGTCATGATATTATTTTCTAGTATGTTCACATGATCTATAATACTTTTTATTTTACTTATTTGCTGATTGTATTGATTTTTGTTACAAAAATTGGTTCGACTGGGCATGTGACTGTTTAGAATGGAACAATAGGGAGCAAGTCTCCAGCAACTTTCTCCAGAAACATAAGGAAACAATAGTACAAATACATGGTAAAAACAAATGATAGCAAAATCGATACAGTCACAACAAACACGTCACTACTGAAAACAGCCATAATAGTAGAAACCATCATGTAAGCATGTGCTTTGCATATATTATCTTTAATATGTTAAGTAAATTGTATACATTATCAATACCTTTATTAACAATATCCTTCCCAAACAAGCCTTGTCCCAGCTATTTTCATTGAAGTGTATGTACTTCATCTGTATGATTCTCCGGTAATGTAATACTGTACTTAGGTTACGTAAGTTCTTTTTTTTTTTCCTGCTGTGTTGTTTTGTAATAGTTGCTTTTATAATGACATTTATGTTTGTG
The DNA here is from genome assembly GCF_019279795.1 of Protopterus annectens. Lineage (NCBI taxonomy): Eukaryota > Metazoa > Chordata > Ceratodontiformes > Protopteridae > Protopterus > Protopterus annectens. The sequence goes on along the minus strand of NC_056746.1, from coordinate 169,794,612 downwards.
CATCACTCCTGTTACAAAGGAATGTACAAAGTAATACCAAAGCACTGATAGACAGACAGACAGACAAAGACACAAACACACACAGGAAATACTGCTTAATCTTTAAATTACTTTTTTATACATATCTACTGAATGGGACTGTTTGGCAAAAAGTGAGATGATGTTCGTAGAAAGGGTCTGAAGCAATGGGTTCCTCTGTCAGGCCCAAAGTACTTCTCTCGAAAAACAGTTATTTGAAGGTTTCATAAAATCATCAGAGCATGAGGTCTCAAATAAATGAATGCCAGCCTCAACTGGAAGGCAAGCTAGATAATATAAGGCAGAGAAATACTTTGGAGCAACATTCATGTTATAAAAAACATGTCTGGAATTCTAAATAAGCTGAGTTATGAGATTAGCTGTAAAATGGTGGCATTCACTGATCACTGCCTACACAGTTCAAGCTGCCAGCAAGCCTCATATTACATATGATTTGTTGTCTCAAAGTAAAACATGCTAAATGTATGACAGAAAACAAGTTAGTGTGTTATTCCTTTATAGTTTCCTGACGTATTTCTAGGACATTGCATTGCATTTGTTTCTTTCATTTATTTTTTGCATAATTGTTTTCAGGGTGGAATATTATATTTTGAATTTAAAATCTATCTGGAACTATTCAGTTTTGTACTTGGCTCTCTATCTGCCTCTTACTGCTCTGTTTCAACTGAAATTCTTATATTTTAGGCCTCTTTTCTAATTTTAAATAATCTAAACCCAGATATATTAGACTTTTAGAGATAGAGAGAGAGAGAGAGAGATGATTTTCTTTTCTTATGAGCTGAAATACAGAAGAAGTGATGTTACAAATTCAGAGAAAAATGAAACAATTTATTTTATTTATCTTTACAAATGGCATAGCAATACAGTTTCACATAATCTGCATAAACTACTCCAGATATCTTGCTAATTTGCTCATTTCTGTTAGTGTCTTCCATCACAAGAGTATGAGTAATACTGAAATAATGCATTATGATTTTTCGTGTGTACACAAAAATATATTTTAGACCATTTATAATGGTAATCATCTGTTTTTCTAGAAGTAAAAATCTTGAGCACATTAGGTGGTTTCCTTTAAACAGATCTGGTACAATTATATAAAAAGAGATTTCATGAATCTCAGCTGACAGAAATAATGTACTAAAAATATATTTCCAGAAATGTAAGACTCACAGGCATAAATAGGATACAAATCCCTCCATGGACCCCAAAATGGGCACTCTAGCCTTTGCATTCCCCTGACATAACTACTTATCTGTTTATTTAAGAATATTTTGACCAGTTGAGTGGCTTAATATTTGTGGACCCTTTTCAGCCATGACCTATCCCACAAGCAGGGCTAGTTTTTAAACTTGGTGGGGCCCAAGGGAGATGTTCAGGATAGGGGCTAAAATCCTCTTTTACTGCCAAGAGTGCTCCGGGTTTCTAAATGCTCTGAGATGCATTTTGTGTCTTATTTTTGAAAGATAATCATAGTGTTTTACTGCTAGGAAAAAGATTTATGCATGCGGTGCCCAATATGTGTACATGTCCACAAATAAAATCAATGATGCCTTTTTTTTATAAGCGCACTTATACATACTAACATGGCCCCTAGCAAGACAAGTATGTCATTCGATGCAGACACACACACACACACACACACACACACACACACACACACACACACACACACACACACACACACACACACACACACACACACACACACACACACACACACACACACACACACTCACAATGCACACCTACCAACAGTCAAATTAGAGGAATAGGAAAACAGAGTACACAGGCAAAGCCCACGCACAGACAGGTAGGACATCCAAACTCCATGCAGAAAAAAATCACAGCCAAGAACTCAGTTAGAGGTACAAGTGCTGTGAGATGGCAACACTGCTGTCTGCACCACTGTGCTAATGAGCATTTGTTTTCAGACACATGCTGCTCTTAATACCAAAGATAGACACTTATTGTGCACAAGGCTGGTGTCTGACTCTTACAAAAAGTAAAAGAAATTCTGGCCAAATTGCTGTTCTGAGATATACAGCAACACACACACACACACACACACACATAAGCCATAAATGACAATGATGGTCATACACGCTTTAAGTAAATTCAGTACATTTTGTGATACTACCCCTGCCAAGCCAGATCAATGACTGTGTTACAACTGCGATGAAACAATTCCAGAAGCCAATTACTTATACAGTGTACATCTGAAGGCATGCTATGAGAAGTGTACACATAAAAACTTAAAAGGTTATGAAAATTATTCAGATAGTTCAAATAAATAAGCATTATAAAAATATGTGTACAGATTTATTATTAGAATCATATTTATTAATATTTAGATCAATGAGTTGTGTTACATATATATATATATATAAAGCAATTGTAAGGAAAGATACTCAAATATGAATTATTCTTTGTCATGAAAGCCATTACATGAATAAGTATATTTTAAGTGATACAGAAGTTTACATCTGATGGAGTTACAGTAGGTGTTGCAAAGTGTATTTGCCAGAAAGCTTCCACTATGAGTGGATGAATGTGAATATACCAAGGCTAGGAATCCCTGAACTGCATTTGCTTAAAAAATACTGCCAAAAAGCTCTATTTTAAGTGTTTTTGCAAGGACCAAGCCCCCCCCCCTCATTTATATATACCAACTGCACTGTCACACCAACTTGAGGAACAGGGGAAATCCCCACAATCCCCAGCACTCCACAAAATAATCACTTTTGGCACAACTTGCTGGCAGTGGTTTGCTATGGAGGAACTCCGATCATTGGCAATTGAACCTCGGCAACTGAAGCCCAAACATTCAGTTTTCAACCAACAGTAGGGTGCCATGCTGGAAATTGCTTTCATTTAACCAAAGTTACTTTACTGCCATTCCAAACAGAACCAAGATGGTCTCCTCCAAACAGAATAAAGACAGTCTCCTCCAAAAAGAGGAACCCAATCTGGTGATCCCCTGCCATAAACAAACTATACAACAGAAGGAAGAAACTGTTGCAAAAAAGAGGAAAATCCCAGGATGCAAAAAACTCCCTTACCAGCCTCAGTAAGAAGCTGAGATCCCTCATAAAATCCTCCAAAGCTAGTTATGAAAATAAAATTTCCAAAGATTCCAAAGACAACCACAAGGCATTCTATAGTTATGTCAAGAATCTAAATGGCAATGCTCAGATCTTCTCTGAGCTACAACAGAATGGCATTAAATATACTGATCCCAAGAATATTGCCAATATCCTGGCAGATTGATTCAGTGCCAACTTCACCCCCCTCTCAACCCCTAAAGGGCCCATCTCAATTCCAAAAGATTGCCAAATTCCAGTAATCATGGCCACACAGGTAAAAAACACACTCCCCAGATCTAAGAATACAGCATCCATGGGACAAGACGACATCCTAGGCTGTGGACTATATGAACTATAAAATGAACAGGCACCTCACCTAAGTGTCATGTTTAATCATAGCCTCACCTCAGGCTTCATGCCCATTGAGTGGTGCACAGCTACAATTATCCCACTCCACAAGGGGGGATCCACCTTGGATCCCAGAAACTATCGTCCCATCAGTCTGACAAGCCTGATCTGCAAAGCCATGGAACGTATTATCCTGTCACTTATAAACAAAGACAATGGAAACCTTCAAACACTGGACCCCACCCAGTTTGGTTTCGTAAAGGGCCGATCGTGTCTCCTCAACCTGATTGACTTCTTTGAATCAGTCTCCAGAGCCATGGACGAGAGTAAGATGGTCCACACAGCCTATCTGGACCTCACCAAGGCCTTTGATACCATCCCCCACTCTGGAATCACAGATAAACTTACTAAGCTGGGCATTATTCCCTATGTCACTCGATGGGTTGCCAACTGGCTTATTGACAGAACCCACACTGTAAAAGCAGCTGACTCAAACTCCAGCTCCAGACAAGTGACAAGCAGAGTACCTCAGGGTTCAGTCCTGGGACTGCACTTGTTTGGCATCTACTTCTCTGAAGTACAGGCCAGCACTAAGGGACTCTGGCTAACAAAGGTCACAGATGACTGCAAACTGGGAGCCATTATTGAATCCCCAAATTATGTGGATATTCTACAAAAGGGCCATGGGCTCAAACTCAATGCCAAGAAATGTATAGTTATCCCCTTTGGGAAAAGCCATGTACCCATGAATTACCACATAAGTGGCAGTACACTAAACACCGAAAGTGTGATAAGGGACTTAGGGGCACAGGCGGACAGTGGTCTCACCTTCGATAACCACATAGCCACAACAGTCAGGAAATCCTTCTATGTGGCACATCTCATCACTAAGGGCTTTTCAGCCAGAAAAAATGAGGTCATTGTCCCACTGTACTCATCCCTCATTAGACCCATTATAGAGTACAATGCCCCATTTGGTATGTACCTCACAAGACATCTGCAATAACTGGAAAGGCCACAGAAATACATTACTAAAAGAATCACAGGCCTAAAGCAGATGCCCTATGCTGACCGTCTAAAAAAACTCCAGCTATACTCTGTCGCATATCGCCTACTCAGAGGCAGTCTCTGCTTAACATACAAGGCCATGTCAAACCCAGTGCTGTTGGACACTCTACACTTAAATAAATCCCAATCCCTCAGAGCCACATGCTCCAGGGATGTAAACCTGGTCATCACAATGAATAAAACATGCTGGAGGGATAGGTTCCTGACCCAGAGACACCCCATACTCTGGAATAGACTGCCCATACATGTCAAGCTGAGTGCCTCTTTGGCCCTCTTCAAAAGGAACATTGACGATTGGATGGGAGATAGGAAATTCACCCCGGGGATCACGTCAGTCACCCTGCTAGACAGGGGAAAATAAATATTCTGGGAAGAAATAACCAAGGAATTGTTATGGCTAACCTTGTATAGGCCCTAGGGCCAATAGCCTAGTACCAACCTATGAACCTGTGAAACTCTTCTCAACTTGTTCTAACATAAAGCATGGCCTCTCTAAACTAATGGCACCCAAGTTATTAGATTTGACTATAATATAATTCTTTAATTGATAATCTATGTACCAGGGGAAGTAATCTCTGTGCAATATATTAAAGATAAATGAAGATAGCAGAAATGATGCTGTTGCTGAAAAAGGCAACCATTTGGCTTTGTCTTGTGCTTGACAGTAATGTTCAAACCTATGCACTAATTAAATTAATCTATATTTATTAATCATGGTCTGTGTACTACATGTGTAGTGGCAATAGTTCAGTGTAAAATAGGTAGTGCATATTCTAAAAGTACATTAATAAGTAGGGCTCTCTGTGAGTCCATAGTAAGTAAATTAGAAATAGTGCAGCATGCCTTTAATTGTGTCAGCACTTTATTGATTTTGCTCTCATTATTGTATTTAAAGATAATTAAATGATGTTGCCATCTAGCCATAAACCAAGATACTTAAGAAAATCAAACTGCTTAATAGGTGTGTTATCTGGGTCCATTAATGTTAGTTAATTGTGTATTCCTGTCTAGTCCTGTAATCATGAAGTTAGCAAAGCACAAATTCAATGCATAAATATAAACCTACAAATACATAAGAAAACACTAAACAAGCATTTGTGCAGGAAGAAAGCATGTCTTCACCGTCATGCCCCATTACTTAAAAATGCTATTTCTCTGGATGCACAACCATGAAAAAAAGCAATACCCTGAAAAGATAAAGGTCACATTTATACTCAGACCCATTCAGATTCATATATCCTTGTTGCCTAGTTCAGGGTTAGGTGGAAGACAGAACCTACTTCATATAAACTACCTACACTGATAATCTGCAGACCACAGTAGTAGAGAAACTTGAATTAGAAACTTTCTACTTGAAGAGCTAAGTGTCACTCATCTGGTCAGAATAAAACAGATGATGAGTTGTGGGTTCGGTTCAAGCAGCTTTATTATATACAAACACATCTGGATTAAGGCTTGGTAACTTAAATAAACATAAATAGACTGACTTCCGCACTCATAAATGTTAACACTCTGGCTATTCCCTCAAAATGGCACTGCTGCCTGCATATGCTCCATATCTCTCAACTGTACAGATTTTCGCAGAATGTCCAGATTTTTGCCTCATATTTTCAGTCCATTTTTCATAAAACTGTGGCTTTCTGGCACATTAGTAGCAAATCATTAGATACTGAAGTTAGAAAATAATGACAGACATTTGAGTTTCATACTTCAAACCCTTCAGAAAATTCATGCTAATGCAAAACCTTTTGTTCTATCAACTTTCTAATTTTATAAGAGCAATATTTTAAAATTGGCCATATTTTGGGCCTTTGTCCTGATTTCTTGCTCTGAGAGGTTGAGAGCTATGGCATGTTCACTATTTATATGTATGCGCTTACATCTGGAAATGCTTCTTAAAGGTACAAGACATGCTATGTTCTACACTAAGGATTTACACAGACCAGTCCTTACTAAGTTTTAGGAAGCGATAGTGGGCCAGATTCCAAAATAGTTGCTCTTGGTGTTAAGTCTGCCCCAATTCCATAAGACTTGCTCTTAGTGCAAGAGACGTACTTTGGTAGAAGGTTTATTTATATACAAGCTTTCACCAGTGGCCAGATTCACTTGCACTGAGAACAAGTCTTTTGGGCCCAGTGTCAACAGGTTTACCACCATTTAATCTTGTCCATACATACTCTGTATAATCAAGTCATGGCCAAAAAGTCAGGCCTAATAATATTGTGTTTTGCACACAAGTAACTTCATGAGTTGAACTGCAACATTGGTGACACCATTGCTTATGGCCTTAAGCAAAGTAAATGTTCCCAAAAGTTTCTGAAAACTTACACATGTATTTTTTTTTCTGGAGAATACTTCACAACCACCACTTAAAATAATTATCTTTGGGAGTGCTGAATGTCAAAAGTAAAAAAAAAACATGTATTTTAGAATGTGTGCAAATCTTTGAATGGAAGGGATATTTTTGAGTCAAACAATCCTTTCACTAGCTTTGACCAGCAGTGTTATGAATTTTACTTTGTTATATACTGAACCACTGATGTTTTTATGCCGAGTATTTTTGTATATTTTCTCTCCAAGTAGTTATTTTATGCGGAGAATATGAAAGTAAAGAACATTTTAAACAGTTTAATACAATTTCCTGAATCGTAAAGTCTCCCAGTATGATATGGCTTTCTATCTCAGACTATTCCCATTGTATATTTTGTATATTTTTTTATTTATATTTCTAGTAGGTTCTGAATCAGGTTTCAAATGACGTGTGTTTTCATTATTTGGATTTTTGTCTTCAGCTGCTTTTTCCTATATGGTTTCATTTTATTTTACCCAAATCAGTGTTGGAAAGAATCCACATAAAAATCTATCTACCTGGACCAGAAAAATAATATTTGATATAACTAGAACTGCATAAAGCATTTTTGGGCAGAAACACACTGAGTTAAAAGTAAATAACTTTCAACTAAACAGGCTCTTCTCTTAAGGATTACTACAACCATGAAAAGATATATAATTCCTTGACATGCAAACGTCTCAGAGCTGATTATGTTTATTGGTAAATGTACATTGGTAAAAATATTGACTTTCTTAAATGCGTTGAAAATACAGTAATTTGGGAAATGGGTCCACTGAAATAGGACTCAAAGATGTATTAATTAATTGATTTATATAGTCTTGGAATTCACTGCTTTTCTCTCATAAATGGATCATTAATCAACGTAAACCACAATTTTCTCTTCTTTTACTATAGCTGAATTTTTGATGATAAAATGCAGAGTCCTCTGTATTTTTATTACTAGTCTTAGTACTGCATGCATCTACTGGTTTGACCTCTCACAAAAAAATCTGTATGTGCAGTACTATATACGTCACCATTTGTTGTGTCGATGATAATCACTGTCATACTATATTTCTGTCTGTACAGTTATGAAACAAAGTAGTTCATTCTGATAACTACACTATGCTCATGCATAACACATCTAAATAAAATATGTTTTGTGCATTAACATTTGCAACAAGTTTAGCACTAGGGTAGCCCAGTGGTGCAGTGGTTAGGATTATTATCTCACAGCTCTTATTTCGGTGGTTTGATTTCAGCTGACGTGCCTTCTATATGGAGTCTACATTTCTTAAATGTGTCCACATGGATTTCACTGAGGGCTGCAGTTTCATCCCATACTTCAAAGATTTGTCGGTATCCTACATACTGCTTATAGCTGTAGTGCATGTAGTAGTTTGCACAGTGTGCATATGAGTGTGTGTGTGTGTGTGTGTGTGTGTGTGTGTGTGTGTGTGTGTGTGTGTGTGTGTGTGTGTGTGTGTGTTAGTATCCTGCAATGGACTAGCACTTGTCCAACAGTGGTTCCACACATTGCAGTTGTTCCTTACCAAGATACGTTCTAGCTTCCCTTTTCTCTGCATAAGATAAAGCATATATGTAATGATTGATTTACTACTTTCACGGTACTGGACAAATATCAGCAAAATCTCTCTTGACTCCTAATAAGTAAAACACATTTATAATTCTCTATATTTTATAAAAAGGATTGTGGTATTGAAGCATTGCTTCTCCTTATTAATTACCTAAATAAATATCAGTTTAATTATGGGCCTTCAAAAGTTCATGGCTACCCTCGTATTCTGAAAAAGATGTGGTATTGGATTAAAAAAAAATGGAATTAAATATACACCGCTCTGTATTACTGTACCATTTTCCAATGGATTTTATATGCCCCAAAGATCTACATCTAACCTGTTTCTCTCCTTAGCAAAACTGATGCCAAAGTTAGAGGTTTTCTGAATGATTTATCCCACCCCTTACGCCTAGTAAAGATTTCATGTTTCCACATGCATGTCTCAGACATCTATCAGTATGCCCTCACATTGTTTATACATTCTCCTGAACTGTAGACTAGTCCTATGACCGTCATATGGGGACCTATTTTCCCTCTATTATGTCTTGACAGGACAGCTGACCAGTGTAGATCAGTCCTTGCCCCATTCACCAACAGCAGCACTGCAGCTTCAGATTTACTACTGAGATACAGGTTCCTACCATCACAGATGGGAACTGCACTAACGTGCTCCATATAGTGCTGACGAAAGGTGTGGTGTAAGCAAAAAAAAAAAAAAAAGGATTAAATGCTCTTGCCTCTCGTTCTGCTGTTTAACAGCATATGAGAAGGAATCGACATTAAAATCAGGGTTAAAGCTGTTGGATATATGAGGACACCTAAGTTTGGAGAGACAGACAAAATACAATTGATTTGGCATCATCATTATAACTAACCCGTTTTCTTTTTTTTAAAAGTAGTTGGGGTATTGCATTAACTGTTACTACCTCCGTTGATTCAGAGCCATACGCTTACCTTCTTTGGCAGTCTTACCTGATTCTTGCAGGTCTTCTCTCAAGCAATCCATTTATCTCTTAGCTGGATGCCCTCATCTCCTCTATTCTTCCTGACTCTCCCAAATTTCCTTCACCAAATTGTTTTTGGATTTCCTGCACATATGACCAAACCACCTTTATCTGTTCCCATTCACTTTCTCTGCAAATGTTGTTATTTTGGCTTCAACTATGATATCATCATTTTTTCATCTGTCAAAGCTTGTACATCCTACAACCTATCTCAGGTACTTCACTTCCTTCACCTCAAGCTTCCGTAGCTGTTCTGCCTTTACTAACCATATTTCTGTACCACACAGAAGCACTGGGCACACTACTGTTGTGTGCACCTTCTTTTTCAGCGTATCTGGCATTCTTGAGCCACACACTCTACCCCTGACACTTTGTGCCAGTTGGCTGCAGCACGTCTGTTTCTAGCTTTGACCTCTTCATTCAGACTTCCCTTCTCCTCAGTCACCCCTGCCGGATATCTGAAGCTATGAACCTGTTACACTAATTTTTTCTTCTAAATTACTTTTCAACTTATTCTGATTTTCCCATTTCCTGCCATGACCACTGTCTTGCCTGTCTCATTTTCATTCTATGTGCCTTCAGTTTTGCATTCCATTCCCCTAACATTCCTGTTCAGAGTCTT